>NC_052056.1:10158586-10458586 GCF_903992535.2 Arvicola amphibius | reverse complement strand
AGTGGAGCCGGCACTAAACCTCCTGGCTCTCAAGTCCACTCTTGTCATGATTATTCTGAGCTGGCTGGCTCTCTGTGGGGACAAAGTCCCTCTAAAAGCAGCCTGCATTGATGTGTGCTCTCTCTCTCTGCCTTCTCATCAGTGACATTCAGCCACCCTGAATGGGACTACTAAGTACTCGATGCTGCTGAACACTTTCTTTCTCTCTGAACTTGGTGAGTCAGTAGTAGAAAGTCCAACTTCTCGCCTTCCTGTCTCCACTTCTGTACCATCCCTAGATTGCTTGAGATGACCTCCAGGTTGCACTCCACAGAGGTCAGGGGTTTGTCATTATAGAACATCTCAGTAAAATTCCTAGAATACCCTCTTTGATAAGGAATTGGTGCAGCTTTGGAAGTGACGGCCACATCACAGGGCACACAGAGTACAGCTCTCAGCCACACCTGTCCATCAGTGTAGAAGACAGCTGTTGGGGATATTAGTTTACAGTGCATTATTTTTGTTTATGTTGCATTTTTTAACTCTGTGAAGCTGTGATACATTGCCTGTCCCATCTGATGGTCTAATAAAGATCTGAATGGCCAATAGCAAGGTAGGAGAAAGGACAGATGAGGCTGTCAGGCAGAGAGAATATATAGAAGGAAACAAACGGGGAGGAGGGATTTGGTCTGGAGTAGTAGCCCGAGAAAGAGGAGGACATCAGGGGCCAGCCACCCAGTTATACAGCAATCCACGAGGTAAGAGTAAGATTTTAGAAAGTAAGAAAATGGGAAAAACACAGAGGCCAAAGGGTAGACAGGACAATATAAATTAAGAAAACAAGCCAAGCTAAGGCCGGAAGTTTACAAATAAAGACTCCGTGTGTGACTCATTTGGGAACTGAGTGGTGGTCCCCCAAGAGCCCAATGATCATAACATCATGTTACCACAGATAACATTTAAACTGGTGGTGTTCGCTTATCCATGCTAATTTACAAGATCCCTGGAGAAGATCTCTGGTGCAAGAGAGGGCTCCTGGCCAATGAGCTCAAAGATGACGCGGCACCTGCTGTGGTCCTTTGAAAGCAGTGTTAGAAGGTGGTGCATCCACTGAATAAAGCCTACGGAGAGGGGCTGTAAAGCCGCCTGTGTGAAAGAGACACATTTAGAACGTTGAATGGGCTAAAGCTCTACCTACACTCCTCCCGCTGTGTGCACTGTCCTCAGAGCGTCCCTCCTTGTCCTTTCTCATCGTAATGTACTCATGTGTTCTTATTTTCAGCATCAAATTTAAAAATAGCTATTTAATAAGAATTTCATGGAGTGGTGACATTTCTTCTAAAGCATGTGTGTTTGCGTAGCAACAATTATGAGTTTTTTCTGTCCTCTTTCTTCTATTTAGCATCCAATACGTCTCTAAGTTTCTGTTTAGCCAATGAACCATTTTCTGGTGTTCTAATTAATTCAACTTGATGACTTCAGAATTATTAAGATTAATGCAAATTTTTGGATGTTCCTTGACTTATATAAAAATGTCAGGTTTTTAGTATATAAAGATATTTCCCTAACTTAATGAGTTTCAACGTCTCCTCTTTCTGAGGGCTCATTTCCATCATAAAGATTTAACGTGTGTCCTATTTTTAAAGTTTTGCCCACTTCGCAGTTGACGTAATCTGCCGGTCATGATGGTGTTCATTAGTTATTCTGTTCTATAATGCATCAAAACGGGGTAAGAGTTTGAAGTGCCAGCTTAATTGCGTATAATTTCTCAAGCTCTCCCAGTGTTTACACAGAGCTTAAATTCGTGAGCTTGTTTTGAAGGATGGTAACTTCCCCTTTTCCCTCTCTGGCAGCTGTCCCATGTCTCAAAAGAGCCGTTTCCTGAAACTTAGGGTATTTTTACTGACATCTCTGCATTCCTCTTGGTGATCTACTTAGACCCAAGAGGAAGCAGCAATCGGGAAGTCAATAATAACAGTCTCCATAACTTCTCAGTCAGATCCACTTCCCTGCTCCTTTCTTGGTGTCATCATTACCATTCTGTTGTTCACCTGCCAGCTTCCTGATCATACACACGGTCTGCATGCCTCAAGCATTTACATCAATTACACAAGGCCAGACTCTGCGGTGGCTAAACATCTCACTGTCACAGAGGAGGGAGTTCTAAGATCAGGGTTCTGACGAGAGCTCTCTTCTGCCTTCCAGCTGACTGTCTTCTTTCTCTGCCCCATACAGTGGAAAGAGTGAGGGAATTCCTCAGGAACCTTTACAAGAGCACTAGCCCTAGTTACAAGGCTAGTACCTTCCAGTCTTCTGAAGATCCCATGTCCTCTTATCATCATAAGGTGGGGTAGAATTCAACAAATGAATTTTGCTGTGCTAAAAATTCAGTCTGATCTATTTTTTAAATAGTCTACTTACCCCTACTTATCCTGGAATGTATCAGAAAATTATGGGGGACTTGAGATTAAGTCCTGCGATTACTGGACCGCACTCTCTAGCTGGTTGCAATGGAAACTGGCATGCAGAAGCTCAAGAGACTGAGGATTTCCTTCCTTGAATAAGAAAGCACGATCGGTCGTCTGCCCAAGGCAGCGGCCTGGGACCAGAGCTGCAGCTAACATGTCCTGTTACCCTGGCCCGAGACCGTGACTTTTATACTTCCCACTGACTGAAGTGACTCCCCTGCTGGTCATTCTGTGGAGGGAAGGCCAGGGTCAAAATTGTATGCCCACTGACATGGTCTTTTGGGTTCTGGAAAGCAAGAGGTTTCCTGAAAATCCCACAGAGTTCCTGCTGAACAGAACTAGGTGTGTGATGGAGGAGTCCGGGAAGGTGCTGAGTAGGCCTATGGCACACATCCTCAGAATTATATTAGAGAGGAGGAAGGAGGAGCTGACATTGAGCAGGTACCCAATAGTGTCTAACATAGAGGAAGCCAGAGAAAGGTAACGTGAGCAGAGAATGAGGTGAGTCATGAAGACACCAGCGATGAGTGCAAAAGATGTTTCTGTGGAGTAGGGACTACCTTGACCAGGTCATATGACTCTGGGTTTGCCTTATCAAACTCACCATGACTCTGAACTTGCTGATTCTGACCGTTGGCCTGCAAATATCAGTGATGACTCAGCTTTCAAAGGCATGCTCCCAAAGCTGTGGACTCAGAGAGGACGCTGGAAAGGCGGGCAATTCACAACGAGACTGTTACCAGCATGTATGTCAAATAGCATTATTGATCACTCTTCTATCTATCTCTGCAGGCAAATGTATGCTACCTGCAAAGCCAGGTGTCATTAGAAAGAATCAAAGAGGAATGTGGGTGGAATGATTTTGATGGCCAGGGTCTAGATTTTGCAAACCATGGCAGTCTGCATTTCTGCCATCCCAGGTAGGAGTGCCCGGGATCAAATGCTATGTCTATGGCCACACATCTGCACCCCTAGGCCACGTCCAGAATTGCTGCTGTTCCTTAGACTTTCTTTTCTTGGCTTCAGGGGTTAACTTCTCTACCCTTCGGCTCCATTTCTTGTTTAGATGTGTGAATATATTCACTTTACTTTCACCCAACTCCTGACTTGATGGTCAGTGAGGAAACTGGCAAGAACCAGTTGAGACCACTTCCAGGGATGAGGACAGAAAATACTGCAGAGGGTGAAGCAGTCTACGCGGAAGATGATAAAAAACGGGATGGAGGTATCACCACCCCTAAAGTGATGTTGTTTTTGACTATCACTATAGTTGAGAGTTGCCTGGGAGGAACTGAGGTTTTCAAGAAAGGAATACGGACATAACCAATCCATGGTGAGGCGGGGAAGCAATTAAGGCTAATGTCTCCTGCTATTATTGATAGACAGCTGATCAGGGAAACCCTGCATGCTAAGGGCCGTGTCTGTGAGAACACAGGGTAAGATGGAGAAGTTAAAGGAGCAATCTGGAATAGCTAGTGGTGCAAACTAGCCATTTCCAATTAATTAAATTCTCCATGTCTCTGTAGCCTAGACATCTCTCTCCTTATATTACGGATCATATTTATAGATTTTAAACCTCAGAGGTAATCTTTGGTTTACTCAAAGTATCTCTTACCCACAGCATTCCAGTCCAGGACACAGGCTGCTGTGATGGGGGTCTATGATTATGACTCTTTCCTTTTCTGGGATTTCAGGACTTTTCACTCTCCCCATGGCCATCCCATTCCAAAGCTCAAGTCCTATTTGACCTGGACCCCAGTTTGTCAAGGAGATATATATATATATATATATATATATATATATATATATATATATATATATATGTGTGTGTGTGTGTGTGTGTGTGTGTGTGTGTGTGTGTGTGTGTATACGTATATATATACATATATACATATATATACATATATATACGTATATATGCATATATGCATATATATATATATATATATACATATATATATATTTCTAGTTTCATTCCAGATAGGGTACTGATGATCGATCAGAGTAATGATTCCTTCTGCCTGTCTTGGTGAATCAATAAGTTTGGGGATAAGTGAGAGTCATGAGTGAGGGGTTATTTACCAGAGGGTGGAAAACCCAAGAACAGCAGCTGTACAACTGAAAGATATCAACCTGGCATGCATGACTAATTCTTCATAGTGGCACAGATGGAGTTCAAGCCTTCAGTGAATGTTCTATGCTTTAGTTTAGCATCTCCAAAGACAACATGCACCTAGGGCAGAATTACATGCAGCTGGCAGGAAGGGAGTCCTGGAAACCTCAGAGGAGGAGCTAATGAGCCCCTTCCCCTTCTTCTATGAGGGAACATCAGTAGGCCCCATCTTGAAGGTCTCTTTGGGGGTATTCACTTCTGCTCTGATAAAGTTCGTGATGGTTTGTTACGCCCAGAGGACAGCACTCCACAGTGGAGGCTCACTCACGTGGCTGGGATTTGACGCTGGTGACTTTTCTGGAGCTAGAAGGGAGTAGCGGTATATGTTCCATGATGACCTTCTAACAGCAAAGTGGCTTAGTTTTCAATGTGACATTCCAAGGGAGAGCATTTCAGAAGAGGAAATAGCTGCCAAGTCTTTGAAAAATTAGATCCAGCCTTGCTTTCCTCAGAATAGCACCAAATTTGAGACAACAGGGAGGAGGACAAATTTTGTGGCCATCTTTAGCCTGCGACAGCCTTTTGCCAGAGTTTAGAAGTGCAGATGTTTCCTGTGTTTGATTCACTTTGGTGGTCAATAAATCTGTCTCTGTATCATCTTGTTCATGGATTTGGTCCTTGTCACACGGAGTTCTCCAGCTCCAGCACTCCCCTTCCTTTGTCTGCTATCTAGGTGTTTGGAAAACTATTGTTGGGGAAGTGTACTACTATGGAGGCCAGACTAAATTCAACTTCATGATTATGCAAGTGCTGTGCTCACCGGGCTGTGTCACCCTGTCTGGTTTCAGCCTTCCATCTTTACTACAGACTTGTGGGGATTGCAAATCAGAACTTCCCTTCCCTCCACTGCCTTTCTGATCTCAGTTACCAAGTAAACAGTGCTCTCCAGGGACTCTTTCATTGTCTTCAGATAAAGTATGCATTTTACACACACATGCACACGCATGCACACACACTCATGCATGTGCACGCACACACCTACACACACATGCACGCATGCACCACATGCACACCCATGCATGTACACACACACACACACACACACACACACACACACACACACACACACTCCCCCATTTTCAGTTCCAAATGAAGGGTGGGGTGCTATAACTTCAGTTCCTCATCACTTCTGAGGGAAGTATTAAATAGCAGTGTTTCTGCATGTAGAAGTTGTTTGTTGTTATTGTTTAATCTCAGCATCCTCCTCCAGTTTTTACCACAATCAAGAGTTTTCGCTGATGGACTTAGTGGGTGGTTACTTACAGAAACTCAAAACATTGGAGACATGATGAAGGATGTGCTGGGCCAGGGTTAGAGGATGTGTAGAGCTGTCCTAGGAAGTCAGACACACATCTGAGTGGGGTGAGTCCTGAACGTCACAGTGCAGATCTTCCCTAATGTTAGGAAAAGGGAAAAGGAGCAGCCCAATTGTCATGTGGTATATCATGTGATACGGGATTATGTCTCCTCCAAATATTGTGTCACGTTCTCCCTTTTACAGTCACCATGTGCTGCTTCCTAGTAGGACTTAGAGTTTTCATTTTTGAGAGTCGTGCAAGGCAATCTGTCCCTGGAAGAGAAAATGTTGTTGGATACGTTTAGATTTCCTTGAAAATTTTCTTCTTGGCTTGTGCCTTGGAGTTATTTAACTGCTTTTAACTGTTAATGACACAATTTTGTTTTTGTGACAAAGCCAGTATAATGTCCCCAAAAGAGAATAAAGACAAGAAATGCTTGCAAAGAGAGTATGATTTTTGTAATAAGTGTGATAATACATATGTGTGTAGATGTGAGAAGGATGGCGTGTAGACAAAAGCCGCTCATACCGACGAGTTTGTCATCGCTTTGCAAATTGAGGAGCGGAAGTAGTCAACAGGCTCAGATGTCTCTGCTTCATAGGTATACCTTTCTAGGGACTAGGAAGCCATAACTATGGAGCAAAGAAGCACCAACTGTTAAGTCACTGTGAACCAGGATGATTATGTTGTGCACCAGGGTGATTTTCTCAACTGATGGTCAACACAGTTGAAAACAATGAAAAATTTCTCCTACAATCTGTGTGTGTATGCGTGTGTATGTGTGTGTGTGTGTGTAAGGAAACATATGTGTGCATGTTCATGTGCCTGTGTACATATATATGTGTGCATATGCATATGGAGGCCGGTGGTCAACCCTGCTGTCTTCCGTGATAATTCTTCCCTTTATTTTGTATTTGAGACAGGGTCTCTCACTGAACCTGGATCTTAATAATGTGGCTAGGTTGGCTGGTTATGGAGCTCCAGGGATCCACTGTCTCCGTCTTTTTAGTGTTGGGATTACAGGTGTGTACTGGATTTGAACTCAAGTCTTCACACTTAAAAGGCAAACACTTTAATCACTGAGCTATCTCCCTAGCTGCCTCCTCCTAATGTTAATTTTTTTTCCACTAGAAATTGGGAAGAAGCACCAAACCTTATTAGAGTCAAAGATAATTTTGAGCAATTTTAAAATTAATATTTAGCAAATGTGTAAAACAAAGGATCCCTAGACTTGTATCTTTAAAAGTTGACCCAAAGTGATGAAACAGACTGTTTCTCATAAGAACACAGAACATTGTGTACTTTAATTTGTAAACATGTGCAGCAGGGTGGGTGGAAAACTGGAGCACGGTGAACCTGCAGCTGAGGAAAATGCCCAAATTTGTTGGCTTAGCAGCTAACACACCATGCTAATCCAGGAAGTCCAGAAGGTGGACTCAGACCATACAGTCATTTGTGAATCTCTGTACTAATAGCCAGGCTTTAAAAGATGATTTCTTCTTCTTCTTCTTCTTCTTCTTCTTCTTCTTCTTCTTCTTCTTCTTCTTCTTCTTCTTCTTCTTCTTCTTCTTCCTCCTCCTCCTCCTCCTCCTCCTCCTCCTCCTTCAACAAAACAAAACAAAAAACATGGTTTTGGTTCAAAGCAATGCATCCTAAAAATTATCATCCTTTCTTTTATCCAACCTACACTTGTTCCCTTTCTAATCCTTTCAACTTTAGAATCAACTTAAATAATTCACAACTTAAAGATTTCTCGTCGGTGTATGGATGAAGTCCAGCTCCCAGTACAGTACATGGTCCTTCCCATTGGTGTGATTTTTATTTCTGAAGCATCTTTCATTCTCTGTTCGGGTTTCTCAATGGTTACCTGAAGCCCACTTGAATCAATATTACAAATGCTGATCCTTCACTGGGTCCTGTGGAATTAGATTGTCAGGGAGGCAGGACCAGAAGCCAGCATTTCAATATCCTGTAGATATTCTTACTCACTGACATTTGAGTTGCTCGTCACAGTCCCAACAGTCTCAACATCTTGGTATGCATTTGTAGGGAAGTTCCATGTGATCGATCAGAATACAGGCCATCACAATTGGATGAGAAAATATTGAAGTCATGGTCTAGACGAGAGAAGAATAGGCAAACCTGCCAGAGAAAGACTGCATAGGTATTGTTCTATGTGGTCTGGAGAATCATCAATAATAGTCATATTTTTGGTTTTAAATGAGTGAATTTATTCAGTATACAGATGCCAAAGTAAAAGAATAAATAGAAAGCAGTAGGTGGACAGATTAATAGATCATAAAATTGGGTATGCAGAACATCCAACAGAAATAGGTTGGGGAACTCCTGATTTCTTTTTCCACTGTAGACTGTAATCAGAGTTTCCTGTCTAGAAAGCCAATCAGCTCTGTGCCACCAGCTACTCCCCAAATAACCACACAGAGACTTATTCTTAATTATAAATGCTCGACAGATCACTTAAGCTTGTTTTTGGTTAGCTCTTCTACCTTAAATTAACCCGTTTCTATAAAGCTACGTGCTGCCCCAAAGCTTGTTTACCTTATGTAATACTTCCCATACTGCTTGCTCTGTGTCTCATGGCATCTCTTCTGACTCAACCCTTCTTCTCCCCAGCATTCTCTCTGCCCCCAAAATCCTGCACAGCCATCAGTCAATCAGCTTTTTATGAACAATGAGAGTAACTCATCTTCACAGTGTACAGAAGGATTATTCCATAGCATTTCTCCCTTTTTGTTTAATTAAAAAGGTAGGTTTTAACTTTAACATAGTAAGATTATAAGTAACAAAAATAATTATCTAGTAAGAATTACATCTACATATCCATTCTATTTATATTTGGCAAAATTAGAGAAAATATTCTATTATCTTATTTTTGTGAGTCTAAAGTTTTATATCTAATTTGCCTTTTATCATAACTAAGAAAAACTTTAAGTCTAATTATTTATTCTTTGACTCCATGAAATATCCCAGAAGGCTGTAATGTTACCTAACAACAGGGACATCCAACTGCCTGCACAGTCACCCAAAGTTCTTCTGTTAATACTGGGGCATCCAACTTTGGCCTACAGGCCTAGTATTATCTGGCAGACACTCCTGAGAAGGAGGGAATTATGAAGGACTGTCCTACCTTGTCTTGGCAAACTTTGGCAATTACTTTCTTTTGCATCCTGCTGGTCCAGTTTAGATAGTATACTTTCAGCAATTGAGGCAAGGACAGTTTCTACCCACATGGCTAGCTTTTGACATAAAAAAAGCAAACACCATACAGAGGTCCTTTGATCCCCATAATCCTCTTTTGAAGTAGACTGGTATTATCTCATTTTCATAAAAAGCCTTCAGTCATTAAGCATATTTAATGCAATATTATGTACGCCTTTGGAGTGTTTGAAGACCCTCTCTCTCTCTCTCTCTCTCTCTCTCTCTATCTATCATCTATCTATCATATCTATCTATCTATCTATCTATCTATCTATCTATCTATCTATCTATCTAAATACATCTGTTTAACCTTGAAAACATACCTAACATGACTACAAGTTTGTTATAGATGACTGACTACTGAAACTGTATTTTTAATTATACACTATATTTATAAGTGAGCTGTATAAGTACAATACCCCAAACATGAGTAGAAACATACATACATTATGCTGTGGGAACTCCTTCAGCCAATAGCCATTAAGATAACAGCCTACTTGGGTGTGGTCTCTTATTTTATAAATGCAGCTCTAAAGCATGTGTGCACTCTCGCTCTGCTGCTGGGTTTGGTTCCTGCTTCCCATTGGCTCAGTGGATGGTGATCTGTGAGTCTATCCCTGAATAAAGAACCTTTATTATACTCAATTCTGAGCTAGTGTGGGATTACTTTATAACATCCATCTTCATCTGGCATCATACAGTGTAACAAAATTAACTTTAAATTTGTATCAATAAACAAATATCCATACCAACATAAAATATTTTTGAGACCAAGAGTTGTTTTTTGAATTAAAATAGATTCAATAGTCTACCCTCTTATCTCATAATTTCTATATCATATCCCCAGTTTTCCTTTAGAAAGAGATCTTCGAATTTAACTCCTTCATCTCGCTTTTTCTCTGATGATGAGTGACAACCACTTGTAACCAATCCTCCTTAAATGATAGCAAACCTATATTTTTGGAATGTGGTCATTGTCTTTTCTTGATTGCTTCCTGTTATCTGGCAGTGTTGGCATCGTTGGGAGAATGTTGAGAAAATCAGGGTTACTTTTAAGTTTTTGCTAGAGTATTCTATGAGGCTAGATTATTGTTACCAGCAGCCTTGAAACTATTCTGGATGCTGAAACAACTGGACCATCCATATTTATTGGTGTCTTGTCTCTTTGTTCTGAAAATACACAAATTTTAAAAGGTTAACATACACATCTGTATTAATACAAATATAGACTGTGCATTATACACAAATTAAACAAACATGATTTTTTTTACATTTAAGCAGGTAAAATATAGATCATATGTCTTTTAGTTCTTCTAGGTTTATTTCTTTATGTATATAGTCAGGATTTTCAGGGGTCTTCCTTGACCAAACCTGATCATCTTTAACCTTGAAGAAATCCATAGCCTTTTGTTTTCTGTGGGGGGAAAAAGCATACTTCTTCTACAAAGCAACATGTTTTTTGACTTCCACTTAGAAATCAAGACATTTTAAAATTTTTATTTATTTTTTTTAATTTTACATACCAACCCTAGTTCCCCCTCCATCCCCTTCTCTTGCCACTCTACCTCCACTCCTCAATGTGGGTAAGGCCTCCTGAGGGGAGTCAACAAAGTCTGCCATACAAAGTTGAGGCAGGACCAAGCCCCTCCCCTGATATCAAGGCTGAGCAAAGTATCCCACCATAGGGAATGGCTCCAAAAATACAGTTCATGCACCTGAGATAATTCCTGGAACCTGTCAGTCCCCTCCCCTCAACAGATCAAGCCACATAACTGTCACCCACATTCAATGGGTCTAGTTTGGTCCTATGCAGGTTCTCCAGCTTTCAATCCGGAGTCCATCAGCTCCCACTAGCTCTGGTAAGCTATCTTTGTGTGGTTTTCCCAGTCATGATCTTGACCCTCCTTACTCATATAATCTCTCTTCTCTTTCTTCAACTGAACTCCAGGAGCTCAATCTAGTGCTTGGCTGTGGATCACTACATCTACTACTTTCAGTTACTGGATGTAGGTTCTATGATGGCAATTTTGGTAGTCACTAATCTGATTACAGAGGAAGGACAGTTCAGGCACCCTCTACACTATTGCTAGGAGTCTTAGCTGAGCTCATCCTTGTGGATTCCAGGCAATTTCCCTAGCATCCAGTTTCTCCCTAACCCCATAATGGCTCCCTCTATCAAGATATCTCTTTCATTGCTTTCCCCTTTTGTCTCTCCCCAAACTTAGCCATTTTGAACCTTCATGTTCCCATCCCCCATCCTCCTTTCTACCCCTTACCTCCTCCTAGTTTACTCAGGAGATCTTAACTATTTCCCCTTCCTGAGGCCATCCATGTGTGTCCCTCTTAGGAACATCCTTTTTTACCTGGCTTCTCTGGGGTTGTGGATTGTATAGTCTGGTTATCCTTTGCTTTACATCCAATATCCACTTATGAGTGAGTACCTACCATGTTCATCCTTCTGGGTCTGGGTTACCTCACTCAGAATGCTTTTTTCTAATTCTATCCATTTGCCTGCAAATTTCAAGATGTCATTTTTCTCACTGAGTAATACTCCACTGTGTAAATGTATCATGTTTCCTTTATCCATTCTTCTGTATCATGTTTCCTTTATCCATTCTTCAATTGAGGAACATCTAGGTTGTTTTCAGATTCTGTATATTACAAATAAAGCTGCTATGTACATATTTGAGCAAATGTCCTTGTGGTATGATTGAGCATCCTTTGTGTATATGCCCAAGAGTGGTATTGCTGGTCTTGAAGTACACTGATACCCAAATTTCTCAGAAACCACCATACTGATTTCCAAAATGGCAGTACAAGTTTGCACTTCCACCAGCAATGGAGGAGTGTTCCCCCTTGCTCTACATTCTCTCCAGTATAAGCTTTCATCAGTGTTTTTGATCTTAATCATTCTGACCCAGTGTAAGATGGTATGTCAGAGTCATTTTGATTTGCATTTCTCTGATTTTGAGCAATTCCTTGAATGTCTTTCAGCCATTTGAGTTTCTTCTGTTGAAAATTCTGTTTAGATCTGCGTAGACAGAAGTTTCTGTCCTTCCTAGTCCTGCAGCCATTTAGTCCCAAATAAACACACAGAGGCTTATATTAATTATAAACTGTTAGACCTATTGCTCAGGCTTATTACTAACTAGTTCTTACAACTTAAATTAACTCATAGTTCTTATCCATGTTTATCTTGCAGCCTCTGCGTCTGAGTAGTGACTGTCTCTGACTTTTCTCTTTCCAGAATTCTCCTAGTCTGGTCACCCAGCCTATACTTTCTGCCTGACTACTGGGCAATCATCATTTTTATTAAACTAATAAAGTGACAAATTTTTACACTGTATAAGAGCATTATCCCACATCAGATATGTACCCCAGATCCATTTTTAAATTGGATTATTGGTATTTTGATGTCTAGATTTTTGAGTCCCTTATATATTTTGGAGATCAGCCTTCTGTCAGATGTGGGGTTGGTGAAGAGCTTTTCCCATTCTGTATGTTGCCGTTCTATCTTATTGACTATGTCCTTTGCCTTGCAGAAGCTCTTCAGTTTCAGAAGGTCCCATTTATTTATTGTTGCTCTCAGTGTCTGTATTTAAGGCGTTATATTTAGGAAGTGGTCTCCTGTGCCCATGCATTCAAGGCTACTTCCCACTTTCTCTTCTACCAGGTTCAGTGTAACTGGATTTATGTTGAGGTCTTTGATTCTTGTGGACTTGAGCTTTGTGCATGGGGGTAGATATGGATCTATTTGCGTTCGTCTAGTTGTTGACATCCGGTCATGCCAGCATCATTTATTGAAGATGCTTTCTTTTATCCATTGTATAATTTTGACTTTTTTGTCAAAAATCAGGTGTTCATAGGTGTGTGGATTAACATCAGGGGCTTCAGTTCGATTCCATTGGCCCACATGTCAATATTATGCTGTTTTCATTACTATAGTTCTATAATAGAGCGTGAAGTCAGGGATGGTGATGCCTCCGGAAGATCCTTTATTGTACAGGATTGTTTTGGCTATCCTGGGTTTTTTTTTATTTTTCTATATGAAGATAAGTATTGCTCTTTTGAGACCTGTAAAAATTGTGTTGGGACTTTGATGTGAATTGCATTGAATCTGTGGATTGCTTTGGTAAGATTAACATTTTTACTATTTTGATCCTACCTATCCAAGAGCATTAGAGATATTTCCATTTTCTTTCTTCAAAGACTTCAAGTTCTTGTCATATAGGTCTTTCGTTTGTTTGGTTAGAGTTACCCCAAGATACTTTATATTATTTGTGGCTATTGTAAAGGTCAATGATGCTCTGATTTCTTTCTCAGCCCATTTATCATCTGTATATAGGAGGGCTATTGTCTTTTTTTTTTTTTTTTGAGTTAATCTTGTGTCCTGCTACGTACTGATGGTGTTTATCAGTTGTAGGAGTTTCTTTTACTTGTTTGACTTGTTTTTTTTTTTTTACTTCCTTTAAGGGATTTGTTGATTTCTTCCAATTTTTCGTTTGTGTTTTCCTCCATTTCTTTAAGGGAATTTTTCATTTCCTCTTTAAGGGCTGTTGTAGAACCACTAGTTTCTGGTTCTGCCATATTGGTCTTTCTGTTGTTGAATGTATCTTCCACTGCTGTCTACCCATCTCTTCCTGTAGTCAGTGCAGGTGGGCTTGTGGCTTTAGTGGTTGCTCTTTCTCCAGGTGCAGGTGCTGCCTGTGGCTCTGGTGGTTGCTAATGTGGTGGTGGATGGTTAGGGGTTGGGAAGGATGTGCTTCCTAGTCACTGGGGCTGTGGTAGGTGTGGGAGGGGTACAGGATGTGAACCCAGGTGTAGGGCTGTCCAGCCAGGAGCTCAGGCACTCACTTCTTCCTCTAGGAGCAGGTGGGGTCTGTCGCTCTGGTGGTCACTGAGACAGTGGGGGATGTTTGAGGGGGCAAGGAAGATGCTGCTGCCTGGTCACTGGAGCTGTGGTAGGTGGGGGAGTAGTATTGGGTGTCCAAATTTTCAAAATACATAGGTCACTTTAACACAGCAGACTTCATAATCCAATGTATTTTAGCAGCTGCCACTCATTCATCAGCAGTCAAAAAAAAATTAAAGATAACACAATAACATACAGAATCCAGACTCTGTGTATTTTCCATCTTTACGTGGCTTATTATATTTTTATTACTTTATTCCTTTTAAGGACTTTATTGTTTTTAAACTATTTTTTTCTATGACTATATATATATATATATATATATATCTTTTCTCTTTTCTCTCCCAAGACTATGTATATTTTCAAACACACTGTAACCCGTTAGAGGTTTTTGTCTGGATCTGTCTTTACTGGTCATCTGTATTGCTTTCTGATCGTATGAGACAAATCTTAAACTGTTATGTCAGCTGTCTGCACTACTCAGCTTAGTGCATGGCGGTAGTACGTGGTGGTTGGCGGCTGGTTCCATCCAGCAGGCAGCTGCCAGAAGACACGTCTCTGCACTGTGACTGGCATGAAACTGTGACACTAGGAAGCCATGTTTGGCTGGTTTTGTATGTCTGAAACTCCTTTTAAAGCTTTCTCAGGTTTTATGTGGATCTATGTTGCGTTATGGTGGGTGCTATTGTAGACAGCATTTTCCGTCTAGACTGCTGATCAGTTCTGTCCTGCCAGGCACACTCCAAATAACCACACAGAGACTTATTAATTATAAATGCTCAGCTAACAGCTGAAGCTTGTTTTTATTAGCTAGCTCTTATACCTTAAATTAATCAGTTTCTATTAATCTATGTGCTGCCCTGAGGCTTGTTTACCTAATGTCCATACTTCCCATCTTGCTCTCTCTGCATCTTATGACGTTTCTTCTGACTCCATCTTCTTCTCCCCAGCATTCTTTCTGCTCTGAAAATCCTACCTAGCCACTGGCCAATCAGGTTTTTATTAACAATGAGAGCAACACATCTTCACAGTGTTCAGAAGGTTTATTCTGTAGAGTAATTCTGCAGTAGACCTTGTAATACCACAGAAGAAGCAATGGTAACCTCTGTTGGAGGTGGTTCACCTTCCAGATGTTCCCAAAGGCACAAAGTTTCACTTTTGGTCTTCTTTGCTGTTCTTCTTTCTTCCTTGTCACAGAGTCAGTGATGGGGTAGCCCACGCGAAGAGCGGTGTTCTTAGAGGGCACGCCAGGATAAGCACGTTTGTAGGGAGCTCCTGGTGAGCTAATAGCATACAGCAGAAGGCAGTTTATCGAAGCAATGCACGCTAGAGGTGTGGAAAGAAAGCAGATGACAGTTCCCTCTGCTCAGAACGGAAGGAGAGTGAACAAAGCCTCGGCACTCTTGAGTGTCTGTCACAGCCCTCATCCTTCTCACACGGTCTCCCTCTAAGTGTCTTCCCTCGTTTCTCATGAAACAAACACCTGCATCATGAACTCAGGCATCTGAAAATGCTGCCCACCTCCATCTCCGAAGCCCCCATCGCCTGCTGGACCACACTCATCTCAACTAAGCCCTGGTTTTTGCTCTGCTGTTCCTTCCTCACGAAGCCATCACTTCAACACTTACATTGTTATCTCACGCCACTTATGCCACTTTCTTACGTATTTTGGAGGTAATTGAGTGTCCTTAAGCCCACAACAGCTTATGGACTGAACAGATGAAATCAGGTAAATGATACGACTATTTGGTAGCCACCCCTCTCTTGGAATGCCCAGGTTGTCTGTGTTTAAGGGGTAAATACATTTTGGGGTTGCTGGTGCTTAGAAACCCATTTTCCTCCACCTTTTCACGTTAACTCAAAATTATCAGTATTATCCCTTTCCACAAACCCTCCCAGGGCTACAGGTCTTGGGGCTACAGGCCTTAGGGGTGGTGATTCTTTCCTTATGTCTAATCAGGTTGGCCAGGAAAGCCCACTCTTTCTGCAGACTGATAATGCTTTGCCACGAGTGCGTGCAGCCTTGCGGAACGACGCTGCTCTGAACAACAGTGAACACAATAAAAAATAAGAACGAACCACTGGGTAGATACCTGAATAAGCCGCTGAGGATGCAAGCATGAGCAGCGCTTGGCGGAGATGGCTGCTGGCAGTGTCAGGCAATGAAACTGGGTCCATGTTTCCCGGTAGCTACAGCGTAGACAGACCAAAGGCTGCCAGACACTTTGCTCGATATTCCGGATGGGAAGCCCAGAACAATGTGTTAGCTCCTTGGTGAATGCAGCGAGCAGACGAGAAGCGCGGGTTTATAATCCTAGTCCTTGGATGGCAGAGGCAGGTGTATAGCCCAGTTTGAGGCCAGCCTGGTCTACAATAGTGAGTTCCAGGACAGCCAAGGTTACATAGAGAAACTCAGTCTTGAAGAACATAAACAAAACAAAAGGAAAAAGAAAAAAATGCATGTGCAGATTACACAGGCAAATATGAAGGGCACAGGGATAATTATCAGTCAGAGCAGCCTGTGCCGGGATTTGATCAGGGAATCATGCATATAAGTGGGTTATAACGAGCAAAGTACGCTCCAGGTCAAATGCCTTGTGGTTTTCAAGGGAAGGGACTCATTTGACACAAACAACTTGAAGGGAAGTAAGTGACCATGGGGGGGCAGAGAGGGTGGCGAGGGGCGGGACAGCCTCCTTCTCTCAAACCTGCTCCTAAAAGTCCTGCTCAGCTCCAGATCGAAGTTCTTGACACACCCCTTTCGGCAAGTTCAAACACCGGGCTCTCGCGCCCCCTCTGGAAAGCAGCCCAGGAGCTTGGCTGAGCCGAACTTTCATGGTTTGGGGCGAGGGAGGGTGTGGGGGGCGTGGGACAGAAGATCCTTATCTGATCTGCTGGGGGGCGAGGATTGGGGGGGGCTGTTCTGAGCAATGCAACAACCCTTGGGTGTATGGAGGCATCAGCAGGTGAGAAGGTGGTCCTCGGTGGTTTGTTACCCTGCCACCGAAGGCAGAGGTAGGAAGACGGGGTTGGACACCGGGCTCTCAGCTCCAAGCTCCATCCAGAACACGACGTGGTACCGCTCTCCAGGCGGGAAGGGGATGGATCTTACCAGTAGAGGGCGTGGCCTGGAACGGGGCGTGGCTCCAACGTGGGCGTGCCCTGGAGCTTGGCGGGGCTCCAGCCAAGGGGCGGGGCCTGGGGCGGGGCGGGGCTTTAGCGCCCGGAGACGCTGGCGGCGGTGGCGGAGTGGAGCTGAACGTAGGGAGGGGACGGGCGGGCGGCCGGCAGCGCCGAGGCAGTGAGTCACCTGACCGCCGCTTGCAGCCTGCAGTCTGGCCGCGCCGCGCCTCGGCTCCGGTGAGTGGCTCGGGCGGTGCGGGGCTGTCGTCCTTCCGTCCTTCCCGGGGGTCATCCGGGATCGCGGCGGACGGCGGCGCGGGCCTGGAAGGGGCGGCGGGCTGCGCGCTGTTTACGCGCTGCTCGGACTCTCGGGCCGGCCGAGCCGGCGCCGCCCTGAACCGAGCTCCACGGGCCGCGTCCCGATATGCCTGCGTGCGGGGGCAAGGCCGAGCCAGCCCGGACGCCCGGACCTCCCCGCGGTCCGGGCTTCCCTTTGTTGCAGCTTTACGCACGTTTGTAATTTAGACTCATACTGCCTGGGCAGAGTGGGTCTCGGTGATAACGACACCCGCTTTGTGTTCGTGTCCGGTAGCGCCAGGGCCAACGCGTTCTCGTTCTTCTCTGCCACTTTGGTGTCATTTAGTGGAATTGCGCCGATGGCTTTTATGTAGTGAGCGCTCTACGTTCAGCACGGGGTTGAGTCAGGGCAGACGCTGTAGTAATTCTGAAAGAACGTGTGTGGGAAAAATCCAGCTCCAGCGACAGGCTTGGAAGAACAAAGACTGTTTTTGCAGGATGCTGCTCTTTTTTGGAGAATTGTATAGAGTTGTGACTGCTCGCTATGGAGGCTGCCTCTGCTGGGTCTTTGTTTAGGTATTTCAGCGCTCCTTTCAGCCCACTGGGTTTGCGTGGAAGGCAGTTCGGAAAGATTTAAGGATGGACACTCGAGATTTGTTAGTGGCCGAGCTTTTAAGCACTACACACGTTCAGAGAAATGGGAAGAGGTATGAGTTGGCCTATTCTTCCTGCTCTTGTGGTAGTGGTGCAGGCTCTGGGCTGGGCTTGAAGGCGCTTGCCACTTCTGTCTTTAGACATCGTAAGGTAGTGTAGGGGGAAAAAGACTCCTAGTGAGTCATCTTGGAGTTCCTTGGCTTTGGAGGAGCGATCGCCTCTTGTATTGTTGTTTAACCGACGGAACTGTCAAGTGGCTTCCCTTTGTTCGCTCCGTTGGTTGGATAACAAGGTAGGGTGACTCTTTAAAAAAAAAAAGAGTTTGTGTTGCTGAGTCATTCCCCCCAGTCTGAGAGGTAATTAGGAACAGCTGGTGCAGATACGCGCATCACATGCCTCCACTATAAAAGGCTGAGCAGCATACACGAGAGGTTGCTTCAGGAGGCCGGAGCGGGCCCAGCTGCTGGCTGTGTGTTTTGATACAGGTAATCAGTGAGTGACGTGGAGAGCACGCTTAGGACGTGGCCAAGTATAACACCGAGGTGGTGTTTAAACAGCAGCCTCGTGGCCTACTGCCGGATAATCAATTTGTGCTGGAGAAATTTCAGATAGAAGTGAGGCATTCAACAGTGTTGGAACGAAACGTTTCCTTCTCCTGGTGCCCTAACTTAATCGTTTCGCTTTTAGTGTTGATGCTGAGTGATGAATACATGCTTAAGTTATTCTTTATAAAATTTGTTTTTGATGAGGTCACAAAGGGGATTTCCTTTCAGGACTTTTAGGTTTTCCTGCATAGCTAGTTTCTAGGGTCAGAGAGTTGGTAAAGGATAGAGTCAGCAGGTTTTCTTGGGTCAATCCTAGAAAGAGGGGTCTATGGGAAGACAGCATGTGTCTGTCTTTCTCTCGTGATTGTATGGATTGTGTGTAGTTGCTTTTGCTTGAAAAATGAGTACGTACACATGCCAGTCATTCCTCGGTGCAAAGTTTAGAGATGGAAACGTGTGTGAGGCAGGGGAGAGCTGGCTTCTCCCCTTTGACCGAAAGAATGAAGTTTTCTTTTTTTTTTTTCTGTAAATTTTCCTTACATTTATTTATTTATATTTTTGTTTTCTGCATTTATTTGTGTAGTAGTCAGAGGATGGCTTGTGGTGTGGTTCTTTCCTTCCATCCTGTGCTTTCTGGGGCTTGAACTCAGGTCATCTAGCTTGGTGGCAAGTGCCTTTATCCATCAACCATTGCATGAGTTCCAAGAGTGATGATGAATTCTTTATTACTGATGGTCAGTTCCTTTAAAACATTTGTTGCAGGAAAGCAGTTACTTTGTTGCTTCAGGGATTTACGGATTATCAATCATGTATCTTTTAGGTATTTGGAGCTTTCAGATACTGTACAAAATTATTTTTCTGAGATGAAAATACCCAAATTTTGCTTATAAAAATAAAAGACAAAAAGTTAAAGAAGCAGAGTGACATCATTGCTTGTGTATTAAGTAATGCGCTTCATCCTGTTTTCTTTTGAGGAATACAAAATTCACTTTCTATTGTTACTCTGAAACTGCAACAGGGTTGTTTTTGTTTTGTTTTTAATTTCCGATCTCTTCCCGAGAGATGTAGTTATTTAAAAATATTCTTAGTATTTAATTTTCACTTCATATGTAGTTTTTACATCGGAAAGACTAGAAGATAGGCCAGGTGGTGGTGGTACACGCCTTTAATCCCAGCACTCAGGCAGGCGGATCTCTGTGATTTTGAGACCAGCCTGGGCTACAGAGCTAGTTCCAAGCTACACAGAGAAACGTTGTCTGGAAAAGCCAAAAGGGTGGCAGGAGGAAGAATAGAAGATGGTAATTTCTTGCTACATTGTTGAAGTTAGTGATAGAACTAAGAAATGGTACAGTTAGATTAGATACTGTGTTATTGAACTTGGAGGTGAGACTGGTGGGTGGGTGGATGCCTGTGATCTGCAGAGCAGTAGAAGTACAACAGGAATACTGCTTGATAATTTACACACCGAGTGTAATATTTATAATAAAGTCTTTAAAATTATAGTGTTCTCTTACCCTTTGAGAGCCTATGGGTTTCACCCTTTTTTATAGTCTTGTGGGAATTATTAAAACTGTGCATTTAGATAATACCTTGGGAGGTGGCATTCTATTTCTTAAAATGTCAGCCTCTTAGGAGTGGTTGCTAATTTTTGTTTTACATTTTTTAAAAATTTATTTTCTCTCTTTATGCGTGTGGGCACTCAGGTACTATGTAGGTCTGAGGACAGCCTGTAGGAATAGGTTCTCTCCCTCCACTATGTGGCTCTGGGCATCAAACTCCAGTACTGAGGCCTGGCAGCAGGTGTCCTTGCCCACTGAACCGACTCACTGGCCCAGGAGGTGTGGCTACTATTTACCATCGAGTTCCACCTCAAGGCCTGTGCCTTTGTACCTCTGTCCTGTGCTGGTAACTCTCACAACAATGGTTACAAAACTCGTTGAAACCACCCAGATGGCAGAGAAATCTTCACAGCGTGAAATTTTAAACAACCAATCCCTTCAGTTTTCTAACTTTCTGTTAGTGGGACACTTGCTTGAACCCTGAACCCCATATCTCTTGAAGAGTCAGCAAAATGAAGGGATTGTTTTAGGTGGTGGGATGGATGATCTATGACCTTCTTTTGATTTTAGAAAGATATGCTAAGTGAGAGACTCAACTGTTGTCCAAAGTTTGGGTAATCTGACTGCTGTTTGACTAAGTCCAGGCCCTTTGCAGAAGGTAAACATTTCAAAACGGCAGACAAATTACTACTTTGCATCACCCCACACCCCTGGCTTCTGCCTTAGTCTGGCATTAACAGATATAAAGCTGGGGTACCTGTACAGTTGACAGAGAAGCCATGAACTCTAGGTGGGAGATGCAGACCTGTACTGCTAAAGATCCGGTCTGGCTAAGTTGTCATCTTTTAGGCCTTGAGGCTAGCTAGCTTTTAACTTACTTGTGTTTCTGAAAAGTGGTGGTGATGGTGATGGTGGTGGTGATGATGATGATGGTAATGGTGATGGTGGTGATAATGATGGTAGTGATGATGGTGGTGGTGATGGTGGTGATAATGATGGTAGTGATGATGGTAGTGATGGTGGTGGTGATGGTGGTGATAATGATGGTAGTGATGATGGTAGTGATGGTGGTGGTGATGGTGGTGATGATGATGATGGTAATGGTGATGGTGGTGATGGTGATGATGGTAGTGATGGTGGTGGTGGTGATGGTAATGGTGGTGATGGTGATGATGGTGGTGATAATGATGGTGGTGATGATGATGATGATGGTAATGGTGATGGTGGTGATGGTAATGGTGGTGATGGTGATGATGGTGGTGATGGTGGTGATAATGATGGTAGTGATGGTGGTGGTGGTGGTGGTGATGGTGGTGATAATGATGGTAGTGATGATGGTGGTGGTGGTGATGGTGGTGGTGGTGGTGGTGATGGTGGTGATAATGATGGTAGTGATGATGGTGGTGGTGATGGTGGTGATAATGATGGTAGTGATGGTGGTGGTGGTGGTGATGGTGGTGATAATGATGGTAGTGATGATGGTAGTGATGGTGGTGGTGATGGTGGTGATGATGATGATGGTGATGATGATGGTGGTGGTGATGGTGATGATGGTAATGGTGATGGTGGTGATGGTAATGGTGGTGATGGTGATGATGGTGGTGATAATGATGGTAGTGATGATGGTGGTGGTGGTGATGGTGATGATGGTGGTGATAATGATGGTAGTGATGATGGTGGTGGTGGTGGTGGTGATAATGGTGATAATGGTGGTGGTGATGGTGGTGGTGATGGTGGTGATAGTCCATCATTGATTGCTTGGAGGATCTAGTGTGTTACTGTCAACCAAGTGGTCAGGACATAAATTGGTATGTCCTATTTTCTGGTGTCCAGAATGAGGCAGGTTGTACTCTGACTTCCATGGCCTCGTTCGGTGGCTTCTGGGAGCTGAAGTAGCAGCCGCCACCACGGTGAGCTGGCTGCGTGCCATAGGGTAGGTATTGCTAGTAGACATACAGCTCAAGAGAACACTAGTAAGTCGGTAGCAGCTTTCAGGTTGGTGCTTCTGGGCTCTCAGCCTTGGCAGAGCTCTGGAGCACACTAAGCTGTCATGCCAGTTAAATGTCACTTGTTTTTCAAGAAATGAAAAGGACTTAGACTTCTCTGTCTGGCTCCTCCTTGGCATCCTAGCTGAGGATGCTCTGACCTATCAGGTGTAGCAGCCTGGCCACTCCCCCTCTGCTTATTAGTGCTCTACTGGAACTGGCCTCTCAGTTCTGTTTTCTGGGCTCTGTCCAGTCCATGGGGAGCATGTGTAAAACATACATTTACCTTCCGGTCGCAGCTTGTAAACCCTGCATTTTCTTTAGACAACAAGAAGAGAGGTTATCCATGGTAGGGACCCAGAGACAGTGGGTTGGGCGTGTTTTTAGCTGTAGTCCTACCTGGGATAGGAAGGTGTGTCAGACACTTGGATTTGCTTTCAACCCGGTGTGAGTTTCCTGCTGGTGAACAGTCTTTCACTGTTCCCTGGCTGTGTTGACTTACCAAGAGGTCTGCTGACTGCCTCAGAGTTATCCAATATGGGCTAGTTCTGGTTCTGTGGGCTTTGAAACTTGGCAGTGTTTCAGCAGCTTGACGGAGTGGGTGTTGTGTGTCCTTGTTGGCTGTATTTTAAGTTGAGACACTTAGATTTGGAGTTTCTGCTGTCAGGCATTGTGATGACCGAGGAGGTAGCTGGAATTGACTCCTTGTTCTAACTTGCCTCTTGAGATACAAAGGAAACTGACCTTGGATTTATTTATTTTTTTACCTGTAGTTGCCTTAGAGGGAGCAAATATAATTTGGGTTGTGGAGATATTAGCCATCTTGTATACCTCACACCTCCTTTCAAATCACCCTCAGATCTTTCTTAGTTCTACTCAGAACCCACTTTCGGGTGCGTTTGCCTGAGATTAAACCTGCCCCAAGGCAAACCTGGGGAGCAAAGCTACAGGGGCTGCCAGGCAGCCCACCGCTGTCAGGACACCGCAGCAGATTGCCCCGAAGCCAGCCAGCCGCAGGCTCCCTTCTCAGTGGAGGGACAGCTTGAAAATGTTCGTAATGCGCTGAAGTTGTGTGCAAATTATATTCTGTTAAAAGGATGCATTTTCTTAAAAGCCCTAGGATATTCTTTGTTTAAAAGAACAGTTTTGTAAAAGAAATTATTCCTGTTTTCTGTCTGCTGTAGTCAGTGTTTAATTGTTGTGCAGAGACACCATGACCGCAGCAGCTCCTATAAAAGACAGCATTGATTTGGGGCTGGCTTAGGTCTAGTGCATTTTCATCAGGGCAGAGAGCATGGCGGCACATAGGCAGACATGGTGCTGGAGAAGTAGCTGAGGGCTGTACATCTGAATCCACAGACAGCAGGAAGAGAGAGATGTTGGGATTGGCTTGGGCTTTTGAAACCCTAAAGCCCACCCATAATGATACACCTCCTCCCACAAGGCCACACCTCCTCTCATAAGACCACACCCCCTAATCCCTCTCAAGTAGTGCCACTCTCTAATGACCAAGCCTCCAAATCTATGAGCCCATGGGGGGGGGGGATTTTTATTCAAACCACCAAACTATCTGATAAAGTTGTTTACTGAAAGACAAAAACCAAAGAAAGCAACCCCTTCCCAGAAAACCCCCACTACTTTTGGCCATTTTTTGGCTGGGGTCATTGGGCAGTTGCTCTCTGCATTCTCATTCTTCTGAAGCTTGAAATCCACTCAGAAGTTCTTTCGGTTCTGTTTTGGTGGTTGTCCTTTTGTAGCTTGGATGTTAGCGGCGGGCCATTTCCTAGGCTGGAGATTGGAGTGAGGTCTCTGCCCTCCTTCACTCCTCTCCGTTAATCTGGTTATTGACTGTGCATCCCCGATGCCCTAGGAAGGTGCTCTTGCCTGAGGAGGCAAAGTCTTCAGTGTCCACGTGAAGAAGTAGGGAGACTCACCCTCCCACCTACCGACTTCCCCTCTTGCTGATGTCCTCCTGTGTGCAATGTCTTCTCCCTCTGCTGAGGATGCCAGTTACCAGTCACCTGAAACAGCTCAGAGAGTTGACTATAAAATACTTAGCTATAAACATTTGTTCACATTTTTAATACATTTATTAGTTGGAATTCCAGAGTAAGTGGTTTTCGGTGGGACCAGTAGTGTATATTTTGCGTTTAACTCCTCATTTTGAAGGAGAAGCTGTCACTGTGCATTGGCTCAGGTGTCACTTCCAAGGTACCGATGTTTATGTCCTGTAGTTTCCTGAGGTGTCTTTTTCGGCACAGCACACCATTTCCCATTGTGTACGAGCTGTCTTTTAAATGAGGAGATTCAGCAAACTAGTTTTTTAAAGACTAGTTTCTTCATTCTAGTAAAAGACTTTGTTACTAGGCAGGACCGTCCTCCTGGAGAGGGTCATAGGTGTGTCTGTCTGGTTAGCAAGACTTTTAATGGTGGAAAGCCTGCCACCCTGCCGAGGAGTCATCCTTGCTGACACGCCTTCAGTTGTAGCTGTCATGGAGAGAAACCAAAGGAAATTCCAGTTGATGCTGAGTCTGTGGCCACTGTCGAGTATCGATACTCAAGTTTATGTCTTTGTGGTAAAGGACTCCCCAAGTGCCGGTCAAGCTCCAGGTGTTTGACTGTCTATGAGGTGTGTTTTGTGTCTGAGGACTTTCATCCCTGCTCTTGTTGGGTTCAGGCCTCCGGCATCTAGGGCACCCGTCCCGACAATGGTCTGGCATGAAGAGCTGTTCTTGGCTGAAGAGCCCCTCCACCTAAGCTCTCTGCTGTTCAATGAAGCCACTCTCCCTGGTGGCAGTCAGGGTGGGGGTGATGCATGTTTGGGTTTAATGATGCTTTGTTCTTTGTTTCCTTATGCATGCTGTGGCTCTTCGCACACTCACACACGGGCACATCTGATAGGTCTGGGTAGATAGTAGGGTAGCTTGCTAAATTTACCTCAACATTTGTGACATCGGAGCTTGCCAGATACTGGGTTTGTATGCAATGTAAACTTACGGCTTTCTCTGCCCGGAGTCTCTCTAGGTATTGGCAAAACTTTGTAGAAGGATGGCCAGCTGCAGTGAGATATGCTAGGCAATCATAGATTATGAGAAGTCTCCATTTGGGGAAGTCAGAAGAGCCTCAGGAGTGCTAAGATGACGATGTGGTTGGGTGGAGGATACTGCCTGCGTTGGCAAGTCCGACATTCTGCCGAAGTTTAGCTTGGGGATCAAGGTTGGAGATACCAGCAGCTTCTGTTCTCTTTGGGTGGCAAGATAGCCGCCACAAGCGTATTTATCTCAGTGACTAAGTTTTCTGCAAGGATGCAAAGAGACAGATACCACCCCCCCACCACCACCACCATGGGATGCTTTTTATCAGTGTGGGAAACTTTCCCTAAAGCCTGGTAGATGCTGCTCCTTTCTCTCCTCTATGTCAGTAGTCCTCCAAGCCAGTATTGACATGGAGATGTCACTGTCAAGGGAAATGAACGGAGCCTCTGATTGGCTTTAATGGCTGATGCCTCTGCTTATGTGGTAGCTAGATGTCTTCTTCTGTTACTCCCACTCCTTTGTCAAAAGGTCTCTTACTGAATCTGGACCTTGTTGGTTGGGCTGGCTGGCTGGTCAGTATAGTCCAGAGATGTGTTTGCCTCCCGTGCTCCCCTCACCAAGTGCTGAGCACTGGAGTGTGAGCTGCTGCCACTATGTTGCCAGGGATCCAAACTCTGATCCTCATGCTTGCAGAGCGAGCACTTAGCATGGGCTCTGCCCTAGCCCCCAAGCCACACACTAAAACACGAAGCTATATATTTTGGTAGTCACTGCGAGGCCATAGCCGTGGGTTTCTGTGTCTTAAAGTCAGCGGTGTCGATTGCATCTTTGTTGGTCAGTACAGAAAATCCCATTGTGAAGACGGAAATGTTACTTGTCCTTTAATCGGCATTTAAAATAAACGTGAGCAACATTTTAAACTAAGGCCTACTTTTATGCTTATAGCAATTGCCTCATATTTATAGGGTAATATGTGTTTCTCGTGGAGAATTTGAATGCCCAAACCGAAGGGAGTAGAAGAAAAACACTCACCTCGATAGTCGAATGAATATCCTAATGAGTGTGGTGTTAGGTAGCACTCGTATTACTGCACAAGCTAAATGTGCCACGCCTGTTTGGCGTGCGTATAGTAATTTGAGTATACATCTGGGCACATGTATCTGAAGTTGGTGTGATCTTGAGTTTATGTTCCTGCTGTGGCCTTAGATAAGCCCTTGAATGTGGTGGGGAGACCCAGATGAGGTGTGAGGACTCAGCCTGGCCCTCTGGAGCTGGGGGCTTTCGGGGAGAGGCGGACTGTCTTAATTTTTTTCTGTCGCCGTGATAAAACACTCTGACAATCAGCTAGTAGGAGAAAGGGTTTATCCTGGACTGCAGTTCAGGTCCACAGGTCCATAGCGTGGATTCTAACTGGTCTTGATAAGAAAAGCTCAGAGTCAGCTGTCATGGGTGAAAGCTCAAGGGTCAGAGAAGCAGGGCGGCCAGTTTCTAGAGTTCTTTCCTCTGCCAGTGCTCAGACCAAAGGGGCAATTCTGTCCCTCTGAGTCCTCAGACTGCATCCCAGACTGTACCTCAGACTGCATCTTAGACTTCATCCCAGACTGCATCTTAGACTGCATCCCAGACTGTACCTCAGACTGCATCTTAGACTGCATCCCAGACTGCATCCTCAGACTGAATCCCAGACTGTACCTCAGACTGCATCCCAGACTGTACCTCAGTCTGCATCTTAGACTGCATCCCAGACTGCATCCTCAGACTGTATCCATTTCTATAAATCCTCAGACTGCATCTCAGACTGCATCCATATGTATAAATCCTCAGACTGCATCTCAGACTGCATCCATTTCTATAAATCCTCAGACTGCATCACAAACTGCATTCCAGACTGTACCTCAGACTGCATCCATTTCTATAAATCCTCAGAATGCATCTCAGACTGCATCCATATCTATAAATCCTCAGACTGCATCCCAGACTGCATCCATTTCTATAAATCCTCAGACTGCATCCTCAGACTGTATCTGAGTGCCTGACCCCTCCCCTCTTATAGTCCTCTCTCCACCCACTCACTCCTGTCTCCACTTACCTAGTCCTGGGATTAAAGGTGTGTGACCCCAAATTCTGGGATCACCTTTGTGTGAGCTCTGTTTGTCTTTTTAAACAGATTCAATCTTGTGTAGCCCAGGGTATCTTTGAACTCACAGAGATCTGTCTGCTTCTGTCTCCCCAGTGCTGGGATTAAAGATGTGTGCCACCACTGCCTAGCCTCTATGGCTAACTAATGGCTTAGCACTATACTCTGATCTTCAGACAAGCTTTATTTGTTATATCATATATAAAATATCCCCACATTCTGCCTGGGACGTTGAGGTTAAGAGCTAGTTACATCACATCTACAGTTAGGAAACAGAGATGAATGCGCCCAGAGTGCTAGCTCAGTTTCCCCACACTGGATCCTCCGCCCAGGGAGCCCAGGGAGCCCAAGGAGCCCAGGGAGTCCAGGGAATGGTCCTGTTCTCAGTAATGATAGGTCTTCCCACATCATTTGGGACACACCCTCAGAGGCATGCCCAGAGGCTGACCCTGCCCTCCATAGATGATTCTAGATTCTGTCAAGTTGATAATTAATACTAGTCATCAACAGAGATACCCAAAGAAAACTGGCAGCAGTGTGCCAGAGATGCTGGTTGGACATCCATGAACTGTGGGGTCCTGGAAGCCTAAGGACTGTAGCGAGAAGCTGGAAAAGGTGTTGAGTATTGCTGAGGTAGCTGTGCACAAAAACTGATAATTTGCCCTTGGTGGACTCGCATAAGATTGCACAGAGAGGGAAGTAGAGACAGTGTGAGGTGGATTGCTGTTCCTGGGAAAGAAAAGTAGAGAACCCCAAGTGTGTATTAGCCAGGGTTCCCCTGAGAAACAACCACTAGAATTGCTGTATATTAAAAGAGGGTTAGTTAGATTGGCTTACATGATATCGCCTGGGTGGCCCCACAGTGACCTTTGCACTCCCAGTGAGGGAACGTGACGCTGATACCCAGAGCTGTTCAGTACACCAGGCCAGATGCCTCAGCAGTCCTCATCTTTTGCCGAAGGCCTGGGGGATTCCTCAAGAGCCGCTGGTTTTCATTCCAGGTGGGAAGGCTGAAAATCTGAGTTCTGATATCTTCATGGGATGGCTGCAGCAGAGAGACAGCGATGTTGGCAGCAGCAACTAGTAAGACACAAAAGCAGGCAGGCAAAGAGCAGAAAGCCATTTCCATTGGGCTTTCTTAGATTCGGCTGCTGCTGGATGGTGTTGTCCCTGCTGAGATGGAGTGTAGGAGGAGGGCCCTCTTGTTTGTCCTGGCCACCCTGCTAGCTTAGCCCCGAAATAACCACACAGAAATTGTATTCATTAAAGCACTGCTTGGCCCATTAGCTCTAACTTCTAAATGGCTAACTCTTATATTAATTTAACCCATCTCTGTTAATCTGTATATCGCCACATGGCTGTGGCTTACTAGGTAAAATTCCCAGTGTCTGTCTCCTGTGCCTCCATGGCTTCTTCCTCCCAGCATTCAGTCCAGTTTTCCCCGCCTAGCTCTGTTCTGCCCTATTAACAGGCCAAGGCAGTTTCTTTATTAACCAATGAAAGCAACACAGAGATAGAAGGACCTCCTACTCCAATGGATAGTCCCATTGCAGGCCATCTGATCGAGAAGAGCCCTCCCAGGAGTGAAGAGGTTTGCCTCGGGTGATTCCAGATCTTGCCAGGTTGACCATGTTAGCTGTCACAAAGGGGATGGGGGCGTCAAGAAATTTCAAGAGATATTTCAAGAGGATCCTGGCATTCATCCCCTTGCTGTATCTCACCATTTTCCCTTACACCTCCTTTTTGTTAAAATCTAAATTTGTTGTTTAAGATTGATTTCTCTTTTAGACACCTTTCCTATTTGAAAAAATCTTTAGATATTTTATCTGTTCTCGCAGCCAATTTACCAGCAATTTCTGCTTAACTGAACCTGAATGGGTTTTGCTACTATTTCTGTGAAGACCTTTCAAGTTTGTTTTTAGTGAAATCGATACAGTGTCACTTGAAGTATTAAAACGTTACAGGGAACAGCCTGGTTCACTGTGCTGTAATTCTGCTGCGATGCAGTATCTACTCACATCTGGTGTTGAACTCTTTGGTGACCACTTCTGTGTCTGAAAGATGTTTATGTGCCAGCCTGACACTTTGTTCATTTCCTATGTCCCCTCCCCCTCCTCATCTTGTTAGTTTTGTTTCTGCTATTGAGAGCCTGTCCCACTCAACTCTGACTTTTTTTTTTGTTTTGTTTTCTTGGTCTCATTGATTTAAGCTGAACCTTGCATTATTAGTCACGTAGAAACACTACCACTCCTCTGTGCCTTTGGATTCTGTCCGCTCGCCAGCAGTTTTGTCAAGGCCGGTAATATTTTCATTCCGTCCTCTAGCGTGATGCTGTTCTAGGAGAACCAGTTGACAGTGTTTATATGATTTACCTGTGTTGTATTGGGTGTGAACTGATGGCATTCTAGGAGAACCAGTTAGCAGTGTTTATATGATTTACCTGTGTTGTATTGGGTGTGAACTAAACTATGTGGTAATGTATTTCTTTCCTCATTGTTCTGGTGTCATCCTGAGCATTAAAAAACAACAACACACATTCATAGCATAAAAATAAAATTATATGCCAGGTATTATTCTAAACATATTATGTATACCATCCCTTTTTCCTGAGAAAAATGACTCCAGTTTCTAAAACAAAAAGACAGGAAGTAACATGCTCCTCTGGCTGGGAAGACACCAACTACTATTTTGTCCCTCGAGCGGCTGCTGTCCCACATCTGAGACTCTGATAGAGTCCTTGCTCCATTCTAAGAATTCTCTTGCCTTCTCTTCAGTGGCATCTGGTTGTGGATGTTGGGATGTCTGAAGTGCGTACTTAGGCATGATGCAGGCCTTGGGGAGGCAGGGTGACTCAGAATTTTATAATTTGGGAGATTTTCAGCCCCCACCCCTTGAACTTTTTGTGGGAGGCTTAACTGGGGTAGACATTTTCTGTCCATTACTTGCTATTCATCTGAAAAAGAAATCCATAGCTACCCCACGTTGGGGGTGGGCAGTGCACACTTCCTAATAGATGAGTGAGTCAGGACAGCCCTGTCCCCACTCGTAGTCATTACCATGAGGGAGCAAAAGAAGGAAGCATAAAAAAGGGGAAGAAGTGAGACCGCTTGTTTTCAGATGGCATGATTGTGCACAGAAAGGCGAGGAAAGAATTACAAAGAAGCCACCAGTATTATGAATTAGTTCAGGTTGTTGAATTTTGGTTCATATCTCAGAAATACATTTGCAGTTACATTAGTAAACCTAGAAAATAAAATAAGAGCTCAAATCTATTTACAGTGCTACAGAAACCACAAAATGCTTAGTAATAAATTTAGCAGAAGATGCACAAACCTCCTTTGCTCCAGACATCATCATTATAACATTAAGAGATATTAAAGAAGTCCTTGGAATGTGGAGAGGGAAGCCCCATTCGTGAGCTGGAGAGCTCGATTTGTTAGCTGTTCTCTCTAAATAAATAGTTTTATTGCAACCCAAATCATAATTCTACTAGCTCTTCTGACTCAAAGATAATAAAAAAAAGTCTAGGAAGAATTAAACCTATTTCATGCAAGAAGATAAAAAATGGCCAATACAAGCACATGCAAGGGTACCCAGGAATACAAATAAAAACCGCAGTGAAGTACTCCGCACACACCACGATAGCCAAGACTCGGAGCATGGCACCGCTAAGGGTTAGTGCTGGTGTGGAGCCACTGGAACTGCCGCACACTGCTGGTAGCGCGTTAGTCCACCAGGGACTGTTCTGTGATTGCTAAGGAGCATCCTCCTCCCTGTCACTCAGCTCTTGTCTTCTAGGCCATGCCCTGGGAATGCGGAGCAAGTGTGTGTCTAGGCACACGCTGTTTTATTAAAAGTTTAGTATCATCCCCAGCTGAGACCAGGTCACTTATCTGGCCCTGTCACCAATTAAGTGGGTGAACAAATTGTAGCATATTTGCATAATGGAATATTTGCCAACAGCAGCAACAGAAAGAAACACCAGATGTCCGTAGCATCAGTGTGTATGAGGAAACTACTCCGCTGAGTGAAAGAAACTTGAAAAAGGGCACAGGACAGAATAGGGAGCCTGTGCTGTACAGTGTTACAGTTACTGTACAGTGATGGTGACAGACCCCGGGCCAGCGGCTTCGCATAGCCAGGCACATGGAGGAGACGAGTGGGAGAGCCAGGTGGATTCTGAGGGGCCACAGAAACCCATAGGCCTCGTTGCTGGTCTCGTGTATATGCAGTTTCCAAAGCCTGTTGAAACTGGGAGTGCCGAGGCAGAAGAACTGTAGTTTGAGGCCAGCCTGGGCTACGTAATGAGACATGTCTTAACACGTCTTAGCAAAATAAAAGCTTACCGATGTTTGTAGCTCAGACACAGGCAGCTCACTGTGCGTAACGCGAAGGCCACGGTTGATAACGGTGACTGATGCTTGGTGAAAGTCTGGATTCAGGAAGGATACTTTGTTGGTGTGGACCAGTTCTAGCAGCTTGTGTGTACTTTCATAAAAGATGCAACAGTCCTTGTAAAACTTTAAGTAGTTGGCCAGTGTGCTGGGCAAACAGAAGACCCGGTTGTTTCCTAAGTTTTCTTGAGGGAAGAATGCAGCAGGTGAAGCAATGGGGTGTCTGGTTTTCAGTTTTGTAGCTTGGATCTCCGTTTTTTTCAGTTTGTTGTTTTCTTTCATATTGTTCCTGAACTGTCTTCCAGGCTTTTCTGAACTTAAGACCCTGAACAGGCAAAGATGAATCTGCAGATTTGGGATATGAGAAACCTTCTGTTGCTGATGTCCCAGTGGGAGACTTAACTCTCTCTCTCCAGGCACCCTAATTCTCCAGCTCCTCGCCTTTAAGCTTAACTCTTTCTTAAAATTTCAGATACAACATTTAATCCAGTAAATGTATGACAGGCCAGGCATGGTGGCACACACGTTTGATCCCAGCACCTGGGAGGCAGAGGCAAGGAGATCTCTTGAGTTCAAGGCTAGCCTGGCCTACAGAGTGAGTTCCAGGTCAGTCAGGGCTATATAGAGAGACCCTGTCTCAAAAACCCAACAACCCAAACAAAACAAAAACCAAGAAAACAAAACCAACAGGACTGGCCATTACTTAACTGTTGAGACTGGGAAAAGAGAGAGACCCAGCCCGAATCAAGCTGTACCTCAGTGCAGGGTTCTTAGTGACATTTTCTATGTTTAGAAAGTCCATGTGCTGCAAAAGCAGAAGGGGGGCAGGAAGACACTGCAGGGGAGGGAAGGGGAACTAGAGGGAGGAGAGGTGTTGGGGGAGGATGGAGGGGGCGAGGACCAACGTGCTGAAGCCTACTGCTTTCTATGACTTAAAATTTGAATTTTAAGAAGTTCCTGCCTCTTTAACTGCAGAACATTTGAATCTGGCTCTCCAGGGTCTTCCTGAGCACCAGCCTTTGAAACTTGTCCCTTTGAATGGTGCTGTAAGCACCTCTGCTTTACTCTTCTTCCTTTGAGCTAAAAAAAATAAGTTTATCAGTGTTCCCTGTTGAGCCCCTCTTTAGGTTTCCTTGAGGCTAAGGGAGCTAACACCCGAGATGTGCTGTCAGGTGTGGGTGACTGATATTTAAGCCTCTGAGAGGGTAAAGGAACTAGCAGCTTGCTGTTACTGGTTTATTCCTCTTCTGGCTTTTTCCAGGCCTGTGAGCCAAGTCTCAGGAAGACAGTGCTGGATTAAATTTCCACCAGGCTTTTGATATCAAGGCTTTCTTGAAAACTTAATAAAAACATGTTTTTGAGGATTCTTTTCTATGGGCAGCCTCACCTTAACTTTTAACATTTTAAAGAAAAATAAAAGAAAGTCCTCAAGGCCAAAGGACTAAGTGTGTACAAACCATAGTGTGTCTGTCAGCTGTCTGTCACCTCCTTGAAAGATTGACATAAGGCCAGCTCCCAGATTTCAGGACACTCCCATTATGGGCAGCTTGGTGTGGGATACAAGAACTAACTTGGGGAGTTAGAAGCTTGTCAAGGGTCAAGATGGATACCAGGAGTTTGCCATCAGACACCCTGCCTTTCAGTGAGGCGGCCATGAAGTCACAGCAGGGGATGCCGATAGGGGGAGACCGAAGCTTCAAGGAGAAGACACATCCAGGAGACTGGATCAGTTGCAGATCCAGAGTGTCATTTATGAAGAAGAGCCATGATGAGTGTTTTTAAATATGATTTCTGATGTCCTTCGTCAGTACTTGTCTAGACCTATGGATATTCATACATACACACACACATACACACACACACAGGATTAACAAAAGTCTTTTGATGTATTTTTTCTCATTAATTAAATAGTACAATTGAATGAAAAATGGCCAGCTTTTATTTTGATACTTACCATAAATACCTTTGGATATCTTGAAGTGCTGCCTTGTTTACCCTGGGTCCTCGTGCTCATTTTGAGCACCTAAGTCACATTCTTGAATGAGCCTTTTTTTTGTTTGTGTTCCTATGGCACCCAGTGCACAGAGTGGCACAGGTGACCATTACAGACAGAACGTGTGTCATTGTTCAGTGAAGTCCCAATGTTTGGGTGGCAGTCTTGTTTCCTGTACCCCCTGCACTGAGACCTGACACACATTGTTGTCGTGAGACTGGCAAACTGTTCTTTGTACACTTGCAGCTTCCTGGCCCCATAAAGCCACACCCTAAACCTGTGCTCTGTGAGGCTTTGCAGACCTGACCCTGCCATCTTAGGCCATCTCAGGTTGAGTTTTCTGGTTTGTACATTATCTGAACATTATTAAGATGTGATGAATCTCAGCCTTTTGTCTTAGTCTCGGTGTTGTTTTGAAAGGGAAAACACCAGCCAAACAGCAACTGTATTAAAGTGTAACTCGTCCATCATGGGTAGAGAACAGAACATCTCCAAACTGAAGTCCAGGATGTTCTGAAATGCTCTCTCATCCTTCGTCAGCTCGAGGGAATGAGTCAGCAGTTTAAGGTCGGCACGCCTCCGCCTCCGCTGGAACTGTACCGGTGCCTGCCTCCGCCTCCTCTGGAACTGCACTGGTGCCTGCCCGGGTGCAGAGCTCTCCAAGTGCAGTTGGAGATGGGAGCAGCTGGAGTGTGGTCGTTTGCTATTAGGTTCGAGAAGTGTTGGCCGGTGCCTGGTGGATGTTAGTAGGAATGCACGGTCATCACGCAGTTAAGGTGTTAGGTAAAAGGATTTCTGACCGCTTAGTCCGGGACACCCCTGGGTACTGCCCCGCTGTAATGAGGACAGAGGTCAAGGTGGCTTTGTTGCTGCCAGTCACTGTAGTGAGGGTGTTTACAGTCGGTGGCCCTTCTCTGACTCAGCCACTTGTGCAGTGCTGTAGCTCCCAGAGGCCTGAGCTGGGATCCTTTGGGCCTGTTGTGGTTTTGGAAACGTCATCTAAGAGCTTCATTCTGTGAGGTCTGATCAGTGCACTTCCAGTCACAGGTGGAACATTCGGAAGGTGTCCATGGTCTGGGTTCGGGTTGTTTTAAAAATGTCAAGTCATTCAGCAGCGAGTACCTGTAGCCGGACAAAGCGCCGTCTTCTGTACTTGGATTGTGGCGGAATTGTGACATTTAGGCTGAGGCCTAATAGGTGAAGAGTCAGCCGCCCGCAGTCATCCAAGCGGCCGGCCAGCATGTGGAGAGTGGAGGCTCTGGGCTCTGCCGGTGAGTGGCAGGCCGGAAGGGCTGTGACGGGAGAGTGGCAAGCGGAAGTGATCTGAGAGAGCGGAGGGCTGGCCAGTGCACTGAGCCCACCAGCCACGTGACTTTTAAGAACATGCTAAGGAACTGGGTATGACTTTCAGAAACTTGAAGAGTTCTAAGGGGTTCAGCAAGGAAGATCGGGCAGAGACAGAATCACATGAGTGGTGTGAGCTATGTCAGTCCTTCATAAAAAGCTTGCTGGGAGACAGGCCCTGTGCTCAGTCCCTTTCCCTCATCATCCCAAAGATATCACGACCTCTCAGGGAGGGGCTGAGCTCCAACATGTTAATCAGCTTGTCCAAGCCGCCAGGCAGCTGTGACAGAGCTGGGATTTGATCCCAGTTAATCTCAGATCCTCAGTCCCAAGCTGTTAGTGCTGAGACACTCAAGAATCTTTAAACTGAGTTGATCACAACTGTTTGGTTTTTTTTACCTTTTAGATTTTTTAATTTTAATTTGTGTGTGTGAGTATCTGTGTAAGTGTATTCACACAAGTGTGTAGGTGATCTCAGAGGCCAGGAAAAGACATTATACCCTGAAGCTGGAGTTACAGGCAGTTGTGAGCTGCCCAGAGTTGGTGGTAGAATCTAAACTCCTGCCTCCTGCAAGAAATAGCAAGAGCACTTAACCTCTGAACCATTTCTCCAGGCCCTGGGATTATTTTTTTTAAATGAAGAGCACATCAGAGTACTTTGTATGGGTGTAAGGATTAAATGCTAATATATGAAGGCTTTCGTATTTTGATTTTATGTAACTACATTGGCACACATGTAAACTTGGGAGGTGTGTAGAAGGATAAGCATTTGTAGAAACAGGACTTGAGTGCTCGGGTTAGAGCTGGAGAAGCGTAGAGCTTAATGGTAAGGCCGAGGCACAGGGACTCAGCATAGACTTGGATATGTGCGCCTGACGGAGAGGAGTGTGAGGAGTGGGTCCCAGAGTCCGTGGGAGCAGGAAATCCCTAATGTGAGCTTTGCGTATTCCACCAATAGGGACCTGGCCTTAGTGGTCCTCATGTTTATTCCAGCTCCTGATGCTTGCTGCTCTCAGCTGTGATTGCTAGCACTTGGGGCTGGCATCCTACCAGTGTGAATGCTCACGTCCTACCTCAGGGATGTGAACCCGTGATGTGTAATCTGTGACTGAAAGATGCCCCAGCAAGGGTGATAAACCAGATTATGATTCTCTCTGAGTCTGAAGTAAGCTGTGATCCACTGTACCTCAGAGAAGCAGTGGCTACGAGGCCAGAGGTGGGGGTGGTGTTTGATGTCGTCACCTTTGGGATCCAAAGAACCTTTAGGCTATGCTGTGCCGTTTGTCTTTCCAAGGAGAAGAGAAACATGGCAAGTCGGAAAGCCACTGTAAGGTGAGACTAGGACACGCAGAGAACTTTGGTGGACAGTGTCGAGCTCCTGACATCACACACTGATGACAGCATCCGTCTCTAAGCTTTCACACTTTCACTTGGCTGTGTGGTGTTCACTAGAATGACGTGAGAAGTGTAAGACTAACACACTTTGGAGGTTTTTAGCCTGGGTGGCTGGAAAGCATGAGAGCATCATAGGGCGGGTGGTAGCTGTGATGATTGCCTTGGCCGGCAGGCCAGTGTGGGCATCTGCCTTGAAGGAACTCCCACCTACAGGAGACAACAGGATTGTGGAAAGCTAATCTCAGCTATCCCTAGCCATTCTTAGTGATTCCTTGTTGTTAATGGAATCATGAAGAACCATTTTAAGAAGAATCTGACCGCTCCTTCTGTAAGGGTACAATCCCAAAGTTCCGTTCACTTTCATGCTTGGTGTTGACGTCACAGTGATGTTGTGCTGGGTAGCTAAAGGAAGGCTGCGTCCTTAACCCAAGGCAGAGTGGCCACATATTAACAGATGTGCCTTCCTTTACACTTCTGCGAAGCTTACCCTTTTACCTGTGTGAAAGCAAACACAGTAGAAGAGGATTTATGGGCTGATTTTGTGTTTGCGACTAGAGCACTAGGGCTTTGAGGTGGAGTGAGCTTGCATGGTTCTGGTTTCTCCTTTCTTGTCTTGTATGGCAGTTCTCCTTCACTAACCCCCCGAGGGGGGTCAGACGGTGAATTAGATGTCAGGGGAAATGAATGATGCAGAGGGGTGCACACTAGTGGGCACACTAGTGGGTGCTCAACAGAGGCCACGGAGACTGCAGGAAAATGCTGTCTCTTAGACTCTTATTGCAGTTTCTTGTGTGTCTTGGTGTATATATCAGAATCGTCATGCCAGATATAATAAGCATACATGTATTTGGGGTGCCTCCTTTCTTTGAGTGCCGGTATTGTGCACATGCTCAGAAACAGTTTGAACACTACTTTATATTCAAATGGTAATACTTAGTCTTACATTGTAACATTTGAGGAAACCAAGGCTTTCTGCAAGGCTAAAGCATGCATTTGGTGATACTGTGGCTTTACCTGACTTTGGCCTCCCAGAGCACAGCATGTGGAAAGTGAGTTCTAAGATGTGTCCTGACACATGGGACCTCGTTTCCTGTTCTGCGGAATGCTCTTGACCTTGTGTTGATTGGAGCCTCTGGATGGGAAGCTAAGCCTGTGCCTGATCATTGCTTCTCATTGTGGGTGAACAGGGTGCCCATCCCAGCGTGTGACCTGGCCATACCCAAGAACTGTCTTCAAGTAGAGGGTGGGGTTTGGACTGAAGGTTCTGGCCAGCTCTTGGCTCTTATCTCAGTATTTTTCAGACATCTAGGAAGTCCTGGGCTTAGGAAGTTCTTACTCTTTAAGAGCCTTGCCTTAAAATTAGAATTATTGTCATCAGCCCGCTTTGCTTGAAGTTTGTTGAATGAATCTAGATTGTCCCTCCGGAGGCTTTTGTCTCCATTTCTGTGTTAGTAACAAGTACATATTTCACTTCATGCTGACAGTTTGTTGTTTAAAACGCATCTCTCCCCTCTACCCCCGAATATGTTGACATCTTCCCTGTGTGTTTGCAGGTCGGTGACAGTTAGAAGCATGCTTTCCACTGCTCTCCCTGATCCCGTCTGCCACCCAGGATGTCTGTGAGTGAGAGCGCAGTGTTTGCCTATGAGTCCTCCGTGCACAGCACCAACGTCTTGCTCAGCCTCAATGACCAGCGGAAGAAGGATGTGCTGTGTGATGTCACTGTCGTGGTGGAGGGCCAGCAGTTCCGAGCCCACCGCTCGGTGCTGGCTGCGTGCAGCAGCTACTTCCACTCGAGAATCGTAGGCCAGACTGATGCTGAGCTCACCATCACACTGCCTGAAGAGGTGAGGGGCCACTGTGCGGGCAGTCACAACCTACTGTTACCCAGCTACCTTCTGATTATAAACCAGGAACAAGCTCTAGTCTCCCTGAGGAGACGGGCATCTCGGGGAGCATTTCTGTGGCAGCCCTTCTCGGGCTTGTAGCAATATTGACGTGTAAAGTTCTCCCTTTGGATGTTCATACTTGTTGAACAGTGGAATATATGGATACCATCTTCCCTGATAGATTGTAGCCATTTGGAAGGGTTCTCGCTTAGAGAGTGCTGGCTATGTGACTCTGTCCCATGGCGGGAGAGCCTTGACAGGTTCAGGGTGTGTGCATTCTCTCTGAAGACATCTCCCTTGAAAAGCAGGCACCCTGTATGTGTATTTCTCCCTGATTTCTTTATTCTTTGGGAGGAAAGAAATGATCTGTTGTCTTGGCCGGTGAGATGGCTCAGCAGGTAAAGGCGTCTTGTTGGCCTCAGTTCAATTCCCTGACTCACATCGTGGAAGGAGAGATGAGAAGCCTGCAAGTTGTCCTCTGACCTCCACGTGCTTTCTGGCACACACCCTCCCACATTTCCCACCCATTAAACAAACAAACAAATTAATGCTAAAAACCAAAATAGTTTAGTGTCTTCCCTGTAGAGCCCTAGCCCTGTTTACGTACACCTTCCTATCCCCAGTCTGTGTAACTTCAGCTTGTGAATACTAGGGTCTCTGCCGTCTTCCTAGCTTGCACTGATTCTCCCGGCTCTGTTTATTGGCATGTGCTTGGGCAGTTATTGCTCTTAGCATATTTTCACATCGGACCCAAAGGGTTTTAAGGAGACTAGGAGGAAGTGTGTAGAACTTCCGGTGTATGACATAGTGTGTGATGTTCCCTGTTGCATGTAATTGGATAATCTGAAAATTAACCCCTAGTGGAGCCTGTGGCTGGTGCTGCATCTCGTCTGTGTGTTTGTCTGTAGGGTTGGGGGGTGGCTCAAGGGTATCTACCATTGGTTTTACAAAAGAACATGAATCCCAATGGTGGCGTGCTTTCTACAGTTCATATTTAAGCTATTTAATGTGTCTTTAGAGGTAGAACAAAGTTTGTTTAATGGATTTTTAAGAGAAGATGTATATATTAATACACAAGTCTATGTATGGTGTGTATATTTGTATGTTTTATGTTTATTCTGATGATGTATAAATCACAAGTTTTCAAATATTTGAACTGTTCCATCACAGTGACAAGTTGAAGACATTTCATATATTTTTTGGTTGTTTTAGCATATTTTGGAAAAGTTTAATTGACATTTTTATTCGGATTATTAAATTTAGTACGGTCTTAAGGAATAATGCTCAGTGTTCCATCAGTAATGTTCTGAAAAATTAATAATGTTCCAACAGGAGTGTTGACGAGACGGCTGTAGTGTTACGGGCATTAATTAGTTTCTGTGCGTTCTGTGGAGGTTCCTGTATTCTTCATAGTTACGATCTGGAACCTGAGGATCCCGCATGCTGCTTACGCTAATTCCTTCTCCCGCTTGGGCCCCGTTCTCCCTTCCCCTCTTCTGTCTCTAGATGCTGGCAACCACTTTCTGTCCTTTCAAAAGAGCCGTAGAAGTGGGACAGTGCAGTGCTATGTGACCGCTTAGGGTTGCCCTTTTCACACTTAGGATAATCTCCTTGATATTATCCAAATTTCTTGTACCAATAGTTTATTCTGTGTTTCTGATGAATACTGTATAATAGTTACGTCTTAGTTTTCCTTTTTTAAAACGTCTTTTACCCATTGAAGGAACTGAGATTAGTTTAGGTTTTTATTTGTTACAGACAAGTCACTTTAGGTTTTTTTGTGAAAACAAGTTCATTAATTAGGGATAAAAAAATCAGGAAGTTTTTCTGGTCGTAAGGTAGTTTTGCACATTTAATAAGAAACTACCTAGTGACTTTAAAGTGTCTGTCCACTTGACCTCCCTACCGTTGGGAATGACTCAGTTTGACTGTTGTTGAAGAATGTGGTGGTGTTTATCTTAGCAGTTTCCAGCTAAGGGCTATAAGAGTAGTGTGTTTTTGGAGAGCCTAAGTGCTTTGGTCAGTCTGGTAGTAACGCAGAGTTTTTTAAGTGTGTTTTGTATTTTGAACCCAGGGTGAGCGCTCTGTGCACATTTGCAGGCTTTTTCCACCCTGGCCGTGCAAACACAGCCTCGGTGTAAAGGCACAGGGCACAGGGGTGTGTTTGGAGGCCTTGCCTCCCAGAGCTCTCGAGTCTCTGCTGAAGCCGTACAGAGGCAGGATTAGAACCTCTGCATCTGGATCATTAAAATATTATTAGAAATATTTGTCACAAGGTGGTACCTTTTTTTTAAAGATTTGTTTTATTTTTATTTTTTAGGTTTTTTTTGTGCGCGCGCACATGTGTGTGTGTGTGTTTGTGTGTGTGTGTGTGTTGTGAGTGCAGGTGCCAGCAGAGGCATCCAATCCCCAGAGCTGGAGTTACAGACAATTGTGAGCCTTCCCCATGTGGGTGCAGAGAACCAAACTCGGGCTTCTCTGCAATAGCAGCCAGTGCCATGATCGCTGACCTCTCTCTCCAGTCAATACTTTGGTTTATTGTGCTGTTTTTGATAGTTAAGATATTTCTATAAGTATTTTATAAGTACTTCTCAAATTTTTAAAACTTCCACTTTATAGTTTATTACTGTTCGTATTGTTTGGCCTTTGGGAACTGCACTAGCCTCAGACACCCACCTGGCAAAGCCATTGCCGTTTTCTCCTGGGGGCTATGAGTGGATCTGTCCTGCTTTATTTCATAGATGACTTCTTTCCAAGTGCGGAAATTATGGTTATGTCTTAAGGATTAAACCATATTGATATGGAATTCCTAAAGTGGAGGTTCAGTCCTGTTGAATAGGGGTGGGACCCCACTTTGCTGGTTTTCGTAGAGGGTTATCTTTTCTTACAAATTAAAGTACCCGTCCAGCCACCACAGATGAGTTTGCGTGGCTCTGCTGCTCTTCTCCTGCTGTCCTGGCTAGACAGCTGTTAGGCCTGCTAGTCGGCTGTGAGGGACACGTTTATTTTTGTCTTGTGTGTTAACAGGTGACGGTTAAAGGATTTGAACCTTTGATTCAGTTTGCCTACACCGCCAAGCTCATCCTAAGCAAGGACAACGTCGATGAGGTGTGCAGGTGTGCAGAGTTCCTGAGCGTGCACAATATCGAGGAGTCCTGCTTTCAGTTCCTCAAGTTTAAGTTTCTGGACTCCACCGCGGAGCAGCAGGAATGTGCAAGGAAAAAATGCTTCTCCCCCCACTGTCAGAAAGCAGACTTTAAAATCTCACTTTCAGACCAGAAAGATCTAGAAATCGTTGAAGCAGAGGAGTACTTGGAAAAGAAAAATATTCAGGCCCCTCAGTGTGACCCCCAAAGGTGTCAGGGCAATGTGAAAGCATTGCCCTCTCTCCAAGACAGTGCCAGTCAGACGTGCCAGGCCATGTGCTTGGAGAAGGCATTGCCATCTTTGTGTCCCAAGTACAGAAAATTCCAGAAAGCGTTTGGAACTGACAAGATCCGTACTCTAGAATGTGGCATCAAAGATGTCCATGCTGCTTCCGTCCAACCAAACGAGACGTCTGAACTCGAGTGTTTGGGGGGAGCACAAGGCTGTGCAGATTTACAAGTGATTTTAAAATGTGAAGGAGCGAAGCCAGCCATGGAGAGTGAGGAGACAAAGCGCAAAGACCCCACCCCTCAGTGCCCCGCGGTGCAGCCAGAAGCGGCTCCTTTCCCTCACAGTTCTGCAGACCCTCACGGGCTCTATTCCCTGCCACTCTTACATGCGTATGACCAGTCAGGTGACTTGGGCTTTGCTGGGGTGCAAAGCAAAACAGTGAAAGCAGAGAAACCTTTGTCAGCTCCAGATGTCCAGGAAGAGAAACCGTTCGGTGAAAATCAGGATTTATACCTGAAATCTGAGACGGGCCCCAAAGAAGACTGCAGCAGCCTTGCGTCTGGTGATCGCAGTAGCGTGGAGAGGGAGGTGGCAGAGCACCTGGCCAAAGGCTTCTGGAGTGACATTTGCAGCACGGACTCGACCTGCCAAATGCAGTTGTCACCTGCTGCGGCCAAAGAGGGCTCCGAACAGGGCTTCTCGCAAAGGCGGTCCGAGTGTCCCTGGTTGGGTATCAGGATCAGCGAGAGCCCAGAGCCAGGCCAGCGGACCTTCACAACTCTCAGTTCTGTCAGCTGCCCCTTTATAAGTACTCTGAGTTCCGAAGGCTGCTCGAGCAGCTTGGAAATCGGAAACTACGATTACGTGGCGGAGCCTCCGCAGGAGCCTTGTCCGTACACTTGCGTGATCAGCCTGGGCGATGAATCTGAGACTGACACAGAAGGTGACAGTGAGTCCTGTTCTGCCAGGGAGCAGGAATGTGAGGTGAGTGGGCGCGTGCTCTCACTGGGCAGACGCCTTCCTTAAGACGTGGGCTTGTGCCTGGCGGAGGGAGGGAGGGGGAGACCACGTGACAGATGTGGCGTGGTGAGGCGGATGTATGGAGTTTGAAAGACTACTGTGTGTGTGTGTGTGTGTTTCACATTGGTATGTGTATAGATCATGGGGGAGACCCCCACATGGGCTGTGTAACTTTTGTAATCAGATGCCCCAGTAGGGAGAAAGGATGTGTTGTCATTGGTGGTTAATGGTAACTTTCGGAAGAAAACATGTTCATAGCCCCAGATTGTCAAACCTGGGAACAGCCTGGTATGTGAGCCATGGTTGGCTCTGAGGGGCTTCAGGGTTCTGGCATGTAGGGACGTTTTCTTAGACCTAATTTTTCTTATACATTGCTTTTACTTATTATTTTATTTTATTTTTCTTTAGCCATTTTAGGCATTAGTTTAATGAATATCTTAACAATTCAATTTGGTTACATGTAGCTACTGACTTAAATTAGCCACATCAAGCTTGCCCCATGCATTCGGTATGTATAAGTTTATATTTACTACTTAATACCTGCTTTGTGGAACATTCTGCTTCAGTAATAGTAAGTAGGGACCCATGCATTAGAAATTAGGTTTCTTTAGTTTGCAAAAGTCACTGTGGCCATTCTCACTTTGCTTTTATAAGGAATTCTTAATCACACTTCTCTTTTTGTGCGTGCCTTACTTGCTCTTTTGTGGTGGCCCGAGGTCTGTCCTCAGAAGGGTCCTAGAGCACGGAACGGTGTTAGCTCTCATTGCTGTATTAAGAGCGTTTCTCTGGAACGACAAGTCACTGAACACCTATGTCCGTCCCCTTTCCCTCCTCCCGCCTGGGCTCGCTCGCTGTCCTGCCCTCGCTATTGGTCACCTGTTACAGTCACCACCTGTAGTAGGCGAGAGAAGCAGGGCTTGCTCGCCGGAATTTGCTTGATTTTACTTAGGGTGGTGTTCTTTACCTAGCAGGCCTTCTTGTAAGGCTGAGTAAGAATAGGTGTGCGCGTGCCCCGTTGTCATCTGCTCATCTCAGTCGTCTGTCTTGGCCGTTGTCAGTGAATGCAGAAAGACAGACGTCACTTGGAGATCTGATTTCAGGGGACTCCAGGCCACATGGCATGCACACAGTTTTCATTTCCATGAGAGCTTGATGGTGGCTTTCATAGCAGCTTGCTGATCCCCGCCAGCCGTGTACAGAGGGCCATTTCTCCATGCCCAGTCTTCATTTTGGTCTTTCGCTTTGCAGTGAGTCGAGGGTGTTAGTCTGAAGAGGCTGCCTTTCCCTGGCTTTGGGAGGATGTGGATTGCAAGGCCACGGGGTGCAGTCTCTGGAGCCTTCAAAACAGATGAGAAAATAGTCTAGGAAAAAGTATTCCTAACTTGTTTTCACAGTGTCTCCATTGGCAAGTGAGATGTATAGCTTTTTAAATAAGACGTATGAAGCTACATTTTTGACAGAAGTTTTCTGAAGTGCTGTAGAGATGACCGGCATAATTACTCCAGTACCGCACAGTGCCATTGCTGTGGGTAATATTCAAAGATAAAGTGGATTTTATTACATATTAAACATACGTTAGGGAGAAACTTCTTGAAGTTGTTAACGTAGTAGACAGTAAAGTACATATGAACATAGAGAGTAGATGAATTCCAGTTTGAATGCAATGCTGTGTGGTGGCTGTGTCTGGTTCGCTCAAGTGTCTGACTTCTGGATGCTCTCCCAGCCAGGAGTCGTCAGCTGAGCTGTCCGTTCTTACTGGGGTGGATTCTGTAGAAACTGGAAAACAGAGGCCTTTTTTAAGGCTGTGTGGGTGTGTGCATATGTGTGCTGGTGCCCGCAAAGAGCAGAGGGTGGGATCCCCGGAGCTGGAGTCAGAGGCAGTAGTGAGCTGCCTGACCTGACGGGTGCTGGGTGTAGAACTCAGCTTCTCTGCAAGGGCAGGGAGCACTCTGAAGCTCTGTATCGCTCCAGCCCCAAGGTTAACACGTTAAACTCTGAGAAATGTGACGTGTGTCTTCATCTGTAGCTGATGTGCAGTGCGTGTCTTCATCTGTAGCTGATGTGCAGTGCGTGTCTTCATCTGTACCTGGTGTGCAGTGTGTGTCTTCATCTGTAGCTGATGTGCAGTGCGTGTCTTCATCTGTAGCTGATGTGCAGTGTGTGTCTTCATCTGTACCTGGTGTGCAGTGTGTGTCTTCATCTGTAGCTGATGTGCAGTGCGTGTCTTCATCTGTAGTTAATGTGCAGTGCGTGTCTTCATCTGTAGCTAATGTGCAGTGCGTGTCTTTATCTGTAGCTAATGTGCAGTGCATGTCTTTATCTGTAGCTGATGTGCAGTGTGTGTCTTCATCTGTAGCTGATGTGCAGTGTGTGTCTTCATCTGTACCTGGTGTGCAGTGTGTGTCTTCATCTGTAGCTAATGTGCAGTGTGTGTCTTCATCTGTAGCTAATGTGCAGTGCGTGTCTTTATCTGTAGCTGATGTGCAGTGTGTGTCTTCATCTGTAGCTGATGTGCAGTGTGTGTCTTCATCTGTAGCTGATGTGCAATGCGTGTTTTCATCTGTAGCTGATGTGCAGTGCGTGTCTTCATCTGTAGCTGATGCGCAGTGTGTGTCTTCATCTGTAGCTGATGTGCAGTGCGTGTCTTTATCTGTAGTTGATGCGCAGTGCATGTCTTCATCTGTAGCTGATGTGCAGTGTGTGTCTTCGTCTGTAGCTGATGTGCAGTGCGTGTCTTTATCTGTAGTTGATGCGCAGTGCATGTCTTCATCTGTAGCTGATGTGCAGTGTGTGTCTTCGTCTGTAGCTGATGTGCAGTGCGTGTCTTCATCTGTAGCTGATGTGCAGTGTGTGTCTTCATCTGTAGCTGATGTGCAGTGTGTGTCTTCATCTGTAGCTGATGTGCAGTGTGTGTCTTCATCTGTAGCTGATGTGCAGTGCGTGTCTTCACAGTAGTCATAGTTCCTGATGTTTCTTTCACATCCCAGGTAAAACTGCCATTTAATGCTCAGCGAATAATCTCGCTGTCACGGAATGACTTCCAGTCCTTGTTGAAGATGCACAAGCTGACCCCCGAGCAGCTGGACTGTATCCATGACATCCGCAGGAGGAGTAAGAACAGAATTGCCGCGCAGCGCTGTCGCAAGAGGAAACTGGACTGTATTCAGAACCTTGAATCAGAAATCGAGAAGCTGGTAAGTGGGCGGATTTCTCGATGTTATTAAAGCCCTTGCTCTTTCATTTTATAGATAGTTATTTAAATTCTTAGGAAGGTTCAGAGTCCAAATACCATTTTAAGAGAAATTAAGATGTGCAGAAAGATTAGAAGATGTGAAACAAGGTTTTCATTGACTCCTTTGATTATGTATGCAGCCTACATTTTTAGCATGAGATGCTGAAATGTGTAGGTGGGGAACTATTTCTGAGTTGGTTTACTAAAATGATTTTCCAATTTAATGACTCTTCTAGCTAATCCTTAGTGGTTGAATAAAGATTAAAGTAATTATACAGTTCTTTATAATGTTTGATGTCTATAAAAACTTGTTTTCCAGTTGGGTAGAACTGTGGACCTGAATTACCTGTTTGGGTTGATACCAAAACCAAGCAGATGAGCCAGTGTCTCCCTGCCAAGGGAAAAATCCTGATGTGAAGTTGTGCTTTGAATAGAAACTTAGGAGATGCAGCAAGATCCTCCGTGAGATGGGTACTTGCTTATCGGACCTCTCTTCCAGCCTCAGACCATAAATTAATTGGAAGACATATTAATTTTATTTGCTCCCATTTCTAGTTTCCTCTTGTGGTTGGTGGAGGTATTGTGTGAGAGGAAGCTCCCGTCCCAGACCAGCTGAGGGCTCCATATGGGCCAGGCCACCAGGGCAGCAGCCTGGAGGCAATAAAAAGAGTCCTCAAATACTCGCTTTTGTATCTTTGCTAATCATGGTTGAAAAAAAAAAATCAGTTGTGTTTGCAGCTGATCTTCAAGCATGAACATTGTAGCTCTGGGTTAGACTAGAAACAGTATAATGGAAAATATGTCTTTATGGCTTTAACAGTAGTTGAAACATAAAATTTTATTATGTATACACTGTGCACATACTTTAGGGAAAGGGTATAGTAACTAAAACGATGAAGGAGAAATCGGATGAGATTACAGAGCAACTAGAGTTCCTAGGATCATGACAGAGTCTCACGGCCAGCTGGGCCTACGCACACCTTTATGAACTGTAATCTTTCGTGTTAGCCCACTCTAGTGCTCAGCTGCCGGTGGATGGATGAGGTTGTAGAGTGTTGCTTGTTGTTAGCTGCTGTGCTAGATGCTTTCACACTCTTGGGCTACGGGGAGCTATTTGAAGCTGGCGCAGGATTGTGCTGGAGTGCTTTTTCTGCTTCCTGCATTGCTCTCTTCCCCTTAGCTGGTCAGAATTTATAGTCATCTGTAGCATTTTCCAGTTTTCTCACTCTCCTAAAAATAAACAAGACGGATGAAGATTTACTCTGTTTTATACACAGGGAATGTGCTGCGTGTTTGAGTGTAGCTTGGCAGTTCTCCATTGCCTGGCTTGAAGGTCCCGTGTTTGGGGACTGATGCAGAAGCTGGGTTGCAGGATTTTATATCTAGGGTGATGAGGAGGACAGGAGATGCAGCCGAAGCGTGGGCGGGATAGTGTTACTGACCACTTTATAGTTACAACGCTCGCTCGTGAAGAGCAAATGGATTACTGTGTCAGAAGAAGTCCCAACAAGTACCGACTGTATAGCCCTCAGTAAGTGCTAGTGTTTTCTTGTTGCGGTCATATCATCATTGACTCACAGTTTTCTTAGCCTCTGCTGCTTTCCTTCCTGCTGTCTTCTAACTATCATCTTAGTTCTTTCTGCTACTGTGAGAAACACCACAACCAGAAGCAACTTGGGGAGGGATGGGTTTAATTGGCTTACACTTCCACACCACAGTCTTTTAGCAGGTGCCGTCAGGGCAGGCACTCAAGGTGGGAACCTGGGAGCAGGAACTGAGGAAGAGAGCTTACAGAAGTGTTGCTTATTGACTTTGCTCAGCTACCTGCCCAGGACCACTTGCTCAGGAGTGGCACCGCCCACAGTGGGCGGGGTTCTTCCACAATGATCTTTAATTGCCTATGAGCCAGTCTGTCAGAAATACTTTCTCAGTTGAGGCCCCTTCTTCTGGGGTGACCCTAGCTTGTATCAAAGTGGCAGAAAACTTCTCAGCACAGCTGTGAGCTCCGGTAGGGCCTCCTCCTCGCCCTTCCTCTCAGCCCAGAAGAGCTCCTTTCATCTGGTCAACAGAAAGATTCTTGTTTTCCAGTGCAAGACTGGTAGTTCCTCAGACCTTTTGTGAACTCAGAAACCAAATTGGCAAGTTTCCTGTTTACCTGTTGTATTGATTTGGACTCTGGCTACAAAATCCAGGAACCATCTGCAGAGTGGATGGGATAATCTGCTGTGGTCGAGGCCAGAGAAAGGAGCCAGGTCTCGTGACCAACGTGGAACCAGAAACTAGAACGCCTCCAGGAACCCATGAGTGCGCTGCCCCCAGTTCCGAAGGGATTCAAGAAGAAAGTAGCATTTATAGTCAGCTCTAAATGTCCAGGAGGAACAAAGAGGACCGGCCTCATGAGGCTTAGATGTCCTTGCCTATGACTGGAAGACAGACCACAGCAGGGAGCTGAGAGTCCTGCCTTTTGGAGCAGGCCAGGCAGGTTGCCTATGGGGCTGCTGTGTCAGCAGCTCAGTTCTGCCCCTGGCCTCATCTGTAAAGCCAGTCTGAAGAGTCCTGTTGGCTTGTGTGTGGTGGTGCAGGGCTATCAGTCTTTAATTTGCACAAACCCTAGTTGCAGAGGCAAGGGGCACGCTATAAATGTCTGCCCTGCCGCTGACGTTCTTCTCAGACAAAAGATAGTCAGAAAGTGTGCTTCTTAGCAAATAAGAATAAGGAAACTGCCGGAAGAAACAAGATGTAATGCTTAAAGTACAGACACATAGTATACAGTGGTCTGTTAGTGCTCCACCGAAGCTGACCCCCCACGTGGTGGAGAAGCTGCTGGGCTGCTGTCACCTTACAGAGGATGAGGTGGGGGAAGGGAAGCTGCAGGAAAAAGTTTGGAGGGTTCAGTGGCAGCTGCTGACCCCCCAAGTAAACACATGTAATAAAAAAGTGCCCCCCCCCCCGGAAGGCTTCCCTAACAGAGGCAAGTGTCCGTCATTCACTCATTGCAGATATGGTGGAGATCATAAAGCAAGCACACTGCCTTGCACCTATTTCTGCAAGGCGAGCCTCGGGGGATCCAGCAGAACTGGTGCTGTTACAAGAGGGGCCGGTCCATGTGTGTCACACCGCTGAAGACCCTGGAAGGGCAGCGTGTGCCGGTGTCATCAGGGACACCGATCCTTTGCAGGCTGGGCCAGTGGATGAAACACTTTCAAAAGGAAGGGGAAAATATTCAAGAACGATGAATAAGGATGGAGAAAATGACTTTGGTGCGGCTGCACAGTGTTAGCACTTTAGGCACAAGCCTGGGCTCTGTCCTCACCATTTTATTCTTTCTGTGTTGTAAGCTAAGTGTTATTTCAAAAGTTAAAAAAAAAAACTTAAGGTATAACATAAACAATTTATAATAAACTAAGTATATTACTGAAGGAACCCCAACACGCTGAGACCTTTAGTACAGCGTGAATATGCAGTTGCAAGGGCCCTGGTGTACATAGAACTGTCCCAGGTCCTTCGCTTGCTCGCCCTCCTACCCAGAGCGGCGTCCAGGCCTGGAAACGCCACTGCGCACGCGCCTGTGTAAGTGCACATTCTTAGTCTTCTGAACCATATCTTTACTGTGCCCGTCTCGTGTTTAGATAAGCGCAGATATGCAAACACTTGGGAGTGTGTGTTGCTGCTTGCAGCTTCAGTAAGGAACATGCTGTTCACATTTGTAGCCCAGGAGCTAACAGGAGATAGCTCAGCCCACGTGTATTGCAGGTGGCACCATTTAGATGTTTGTACAGTGGCCCAGTTGCCTCATAAGACATGTCTTAGAACATGCTGCTGTCGAGGACCACGCATGACTATAATCTTAAGGAGTTAGCTTGCGTTTGAGGTTGGGGTACTGAGACATCATGTCTCTCACCCCTGGTATTGAACCTGGGACCTCGTACCTGTTCCATCCCCAGGTCTGTCTCCAGTGGGGCAACATGGCTTCTCACTGACTCCGCCTTTTTTCTCCCAACATTCAGTTTAGTTTTCCCTGCCTGGCTTTATTCTGCCCTATCGCAGGCCTAAACAGCTTCTTTATTCACCAATCAATAAAAGCAACACATATAAAGAAGGACTTCCCGCACCAATAGGTGTCTTTAAGCAGACCTGCAGCTTGCCTTTTTTTTTTCTAGACTGGTCAGTAAGCCTCAGCAATCCTCCCGACTCCTTCCTCTCCCCCTAGCACTGGGGCTGCAGCAGTGTATGGCCACACTTAGCTTTTGGTGAGGTTGCCGGGGATTCAAATTCATGCCTTTATACTTGGGCAGCAAGCATTCTTGATCCACTGAGCCATCTCCCCAGACTCTTCTTGGATGTTCTGAATGAGCAGAGTCATCTCTTGCTTAGTGGGGCAGGAGGAGCGTGAGTATGGAGGGTCAGATCGATAGATATTTACATGAAGGTACAGACGTTAAGTGATATCTGTGATCTTCGTACCATCTCTAAGCAGTGGTTCCTATTTGTGGGAGGAGCCCAAACGTCCACTGTTAAAGCTAACCTTTTGTAGTTTCAAAGACCAGCATTTTGTATATTGCTGTTCAGAATGGCTTCATCTCATGTTCGATAGAAGAACCGAGACATGAGTATGGCTGTAACTTGGTAAACAGGGCTCTTGTCATCTTCTGAGATCTTCGTTTCATTTCCGTTAGATGTGCTTCCGAGAGGTCCAAAGAAGAGAGTGCACAAGTGCTATAAAGGTGCTTTTTCTCAGGACTGGAAGTCAGTGCTGCTCTTGTCCCTGCGGGTTGATTTTATGTGAAGGAGAAAAGGTGTGAACGTAGACCTAGTATGCACACAGGACGTGTGCTTCATTCTTGATCTGCTCTTTTTTATTATGAAGCAAACCTAGAAATCTGAACAAATTGGAGAATTACTTTGCAATATAAAATTTATATTGTGTTTATAATAAAGGAATTCCTTTTTAAAAAAGTTATATAATCTTAGTATTTCCAAAAAACCACCAATAATTGAATTCTTGCATAACTTTGTAGAAATATTTTTATATAAAGCTGAAATAGTACTTACGTATCTAGCGAAACCCTTACTACCTTTGAAACTATTTTTGTGCCCAAAGGGACATGAACTATGACAGTTAGAATTATCCCTGTGGAGTCCCCATCCCATGTTCTCCAGCATCTCCGGCTCTCAGCACCTGTCAGTGGGCAGGCAGGAGGCAGAGGCGGCCCTGGTCCCTCAGGCACTGGTCCTGTTGTTTCACAGGTGAAACCTTTGGCCTCTGCTGCTGTTCATTCACTCTCACTTCACATGCAGCCTGATGATTAGGTTGCCTGGCTCATCTCAGATTAGAAAGTGAAATGGTGGAATGTGAAAGAGGAGGCAGGATATAGGATATGGGTGGAAGTGATGTGCTGTTCGCGATGGTCCCTGATGTGGGCAGAAGAGGTAGAGCCAGGAAGACCTGAAAAAGTCTTGTGGCAGACGTTCTTGTAGGGATTTAAAAAATCACACTAGTGAGAGCAATGAACTCAGACCAACCCCTTCAATCCTTATACTCACTGTACAAGCTCTTTCCAGCCACCGATGCTATGCTAACGTCTTCCTCCTCTTTACTTAGTCACTGTATGGATTGTATAGCTGAGATTGCATATTGAAAACATTGGCCATAACCTTGGGCTCATAGCCGCATCTCAGGAAAGCAGGCATTAGCTGAACCTTACAGTGGCGTAAGTCTTGGGGGCTAAACCAGGAACACCGTCTTGGTGTCCGCACAGGATCACGTCCACACTACTCCACAGTTCAGATTCAGACACTCAGAGCAGTGAGTTTGTCTTAGAATCTTGATTAGAACCCATCCAAATTTGATAACCAGCTATAAGTACTTTCCCCCCACTTTCTGCCTTATTTGATATTTTAGTATTTTTTTAAAGTATAAAGATGTTTAACGATGGTGCTAACTCTGCACACAATGGAGCATTTGTGCACATCTGTATTATCTTTCTATAGTGTGAAAAGTTATGAATTCTGTCTCTAGGAGTTTTTGGATGAAGGATCATGAGCTTTTGATATTTAACATGTGTGTGTTCAATTTTAAATTTTACGTATTCCTTGTACATGGTACAGCACCACATGGCCTGAGGATGCTGTCGTACAAGTGCATATTATCTATTGAGGACATTCTTCTCATTGCCCTTTCTCCCCCCTGCCTGTTCAGTCTCCTCTGTTTCCCTAGATTTGTTTTGTTTCTGCTTTTCTATCATATGTGATTTTTATATGTCTTATCTGAAAGTCTAGGACCTACATACAAGAGAGAACATTTGTGTTTTGAACACTGGTGTAATTCACTTAATGCAGACTTCAGTTTGCATCCATTTTCCTGCAAATCACATGACTTCATTTTCCTTTATGGTGGGAAACATCCCCTGGCGTGCTTATGCCACATCCTCCCTTCCTCGAGTTGGGCACCTCTGTTGGTCCTGTGACTTAGCTGTTGTGAAAGTGCTGTGGGACACATGGATGTGCACACATGGATGTGCAGGTGTCTGTGTGGTGAGCTGACACGCGTGTGTCATTGAGTTGATTGAGAGCATCCCGTGTGATCTTACTGAGGGATGCGGAATGTCTGATGGCCTTAGAAATGTCGGCGGACCCAATAAACACGAGCCCTTGTGTTCTCTCTCCCCTCTGCACAGCAAAGTGAAAAGGAGAGCCTGCTGAAGGAACGAGATCTCATCTTGTCCACGCTGGGTGAGACCAAGCAGAACCTGACGGGACTGTGCCAGCAAGTCTGCAAGGAAGCCGCGCTGAGTCAGGAGCAGATCCAGATCCTCGCCAAGTACTCGGCCTCAGACTGCCCACTTTCCTTTCTAATTTCGGAGAAAGGAAAAAGTACTGATGGTGAACTAGCTTTGCCTTCAGTTTTCAGTGTATCTGGTGGGCCACCCCCCTGTGGACCAGGGAGCAGCAAGGCAGGCCAGGAACCGGGGCAGGAGTCCCAGACAACCGCGCCAACCACCGCAGCTGCCCTGGAGCAGGCCACACTGTCAGAACCCTGTCGGCAGAGTGGCGGGATCTCAGACTTCTGCCAGCAGATGACTGACAAGTGCACTACTGATGAATGAACCGCACGCGTCCTCCAGCCGTGGATTCCTGCTGAAGCGTTGGCGTTGTCTTGAGAGCCGCGCATGGTCGTGTCTTCTTGCTTTCAGTAGCCTTGCTTCCCCTGGTAGCTTTCTGGAGAGGGAATTGAGTTTCTCTTCTAAGGTGACCCTGAGTTCTCCTTGGTTTTCACAGGAGACGTGACATGATTTACCTCTTGGAAACTGAAAAATCACATGTGAAAATGTAGAGTAATAATCTCCCAGTGTTCAAAATAACTAAGACAGTGAAAACCGCAGGGTCCGCTTCAACAGCTGGCAGCATCTGCACCCGGTCCTCCTGGCCTGTGGAAGCTTGGTAAACTACCATTTGACAGAATATTGATCAGAAAGAAAAGTTCTCCCCAAGCAATGTGGTGGCAATCGACCCAGAATAGATGTGTCAGCACTGAGAGTGTCTGTGTAGAGCTGTCACGCCGAAAAGAAATCATGTTCGAACTCTAATGCTCCTACCAAAGTCCAGCCCAGACTGGACCCGGTGACCTGAGGCTGCCCTGGCAGGACTTAGTGAAGGGCCACAGCGGCCTGAGCTGGAGGCCTCCCCTCCTCAACAGTGACTAGAGTTTCTGGCTGCACCAACAGTAGATAGTTGTCATTTTCCCTGCTCTCTCCTTTGATCCCGTCTGCAGTTTCTGCCATGTTTAGGCCAGTCACGGACTTCCTGTTCCCTTCTTGTCCCTTGGAGGAAGAAATGGGAGTTAGGCTGAGTGACCTGAGTGTTCACAAGCAGGACAGAACCACAGTTGCCACGGATCTGGAGACCGATCACCGATGCCCAAGAAGGCACTGGGATGGGGGGATATCTACATTGACCAGAGGTGCAGCACGTTGGCATCCTGAGGAAGAGCTGCGGTCCGTAAAAAGCCCTGTTGGAGCAAGCGTGGAACCACGGCTCTGCTGGTGTTCGAAATCATAAAATTTGTGCTCAGTCCATTATGGGCTCGCACTTGAGAAGCAGATTGAACCCTGTCATCCCCGCCCCCCGATTTGGTATGGTGTAAAGGCACATGTGTTACTTTGACTTGGACATGGACAAGTCAATCTTGTGCTTATTTTAATGTTGGTAGAAAATGAATTTATAATAATCTGAGCATCTACCCCATAACATTTTGCAGTGATTCTTGGTTGTTCTGGAATCTCACACTATAGACCTCAGCAGTAGAAACAAAGCATCATATATACAAGTTCAATATCCCTATTCAAGGAATGTGAAATGCCTTAAAATTGGAAACGTTCTGAGTACCTAGCTGATAGCAGACGTGGGATATTCCAGTCCTGAGTTCATGAGGTGGGCCACAGGCAAAAGAGGATATTCAAAATCTTCTGAGAGCTTCTTTAGGATACATGTGTAAGGTACATGGGAAGTTTATTAAGACTTTGGGGAGGGTCTTATCTTCAAGCTAACTGTAGAAGCTTCTACATTCTGTAGAAGTGGATATTTGACAAATGGGGAAAATCTGAAGTGTGAGGCACCTGTGGTCTCAAACACCTGTGATGGGGGTCTCTCAGGACGCTCCCGGGAGTGTTTGTAGAGTTGTGCTCAAAGGAGCAGTCAAAGGACGCCATCTCTCCAAGCCAGGTAGCTGGAGGAGACACTCATCTTCACTGCGTGCTGCGTCCAGTGAGAGCCTAGAGAGGGAAGGAGAGGGTGAGAGCACTCCAGGGAAGGAGAGGGTGAGAGCACTCCAGAGAGCCACTCTGAGTGCGGTATCAGGTCGGTAGGTACCTAGCTGGTGCTTGCCACGAGAAGGTACGGGACCAGCGTCAGTATGAGTAGTTGTCACGATGCCCTTCTCTCCTGGGTGCAGGGAGGGAGGAAGGGTAGTGTGTATTTTATCTTTGGAAGAGAAAATGAAATTGGAATTATCTTCTAGAAACTTTGAAAAGTCCCCTCAGTTTGTCTGGGAGAGAACGCTCACGGTGACGAAGCATCCCATGTGACAAAGAGCTGTGTATATATGTATATGTCCCTACGCAGCTGTTTGATACTTGTAATTTTAGATTTCAACAACGTGAAATAATATGAAAACGTCTCTGGTTTACAAAGTGTAAAATCTTCTACAAGCCAATGGAGTCCTTGATTTCCTACCTCACTGTACACTCGACTCTCTGCCATCAGTGTGCACACGTCCAATTTTTTTGCTTTAAATGTAACTGTAAATATTTGCTTTGGAAAGTTACTTAGCATTTTATGATAAGACCCAGTTCTCTCCTCAAGGTAAAGATACTTTTAACGACACTTCGTTTAAATTTCTTTCTACCTTTGAATGTTTAGCATTAAGGGTTAATTTTAATGGTGTTTGGTAATTGGCCAAGTGTAATAGTTCTTAAAATTTAGCATTACTTTTAACAGCCAGCATATAATACAAGTAACTACACTACCTCATTCCTGTGTAATTTTCGAGTTGTATTGGATGGACAGGAAAGATTTTACCTTTGTCTTTTGGCCATGACGTGGGTAAGTTATCTGTATATTGCATAGCATTACACATTTATGCCTATTTTAACATGAACTTTTAAAGACTTTTTTTTCTAAGAAAATTTGTTTTAAGGCAATATTTTTTGGGGGGGGGGTGCCGAAGACAAATGATAGGATCATATGTGTACACGTATGCTTTTTCCTTCATGCAGAGTTTTGACGATGTTTTTCATTTGTTATTTGCATATTTCTGCAATCATTGCTCCTCGTTGTATGATCCAGCCTTCTCAATGCCTGGTGATTTCTTTTAAGTTGTCATATCTGACTCAGTATAATTATGTCCTCTTAAATTTTTGTCCCTTATTTGAATCCTATAGCCGCAAGCACATAATTTGTTAAATTCTTATATTCAGAATAAATATGGATATAACATTGGTTGTCCACCTGCAAGCATTATAACAATTTACTGTAGCTTGATTCTTAGCCAATCTTAAGTTAGGAATTCAACATAAATGATGTGGGGATAGTGGAGCCGGCATGAGGACATGCATCCACGTTAACAACTGGGAAAAAAAAAGACAAGCAAACGGCGATGTCACAGTGAATTCTCAGGTGAACCTTTCAGTTACAAAAACATCTATTTTGAATTTGTAAATATTTTAACTGTTTTATTAAGGCATGTACTGAACTATTCTTTGACACCTATTGGATAGAATGAAAATTTAAAGCCATAATGGTAAAAGATGGCATACTGATTGTAAAATAAACAAATAATAATATTGATTTTTTTTGTATCTTTCATAATATAATTTTTCTAACTGAATAAAACCACTGAACTTATATATATATTCATGTCCTATTAAGCCCATGTTTCATTAGAAGTACACTTTATAATATTTAATTTACATTTTCTTCCTAATAGGCTTGTTTATGTGTCAAATATAAGTCGTAGATGCTGATGGTGGACGGACAGTTCAATAAAGTTCCTGATGCTGCCTTTAACTGAACAGAGTTGTACCTTCCACGTCTCCCTGCTCATGTGAACTTACTAATGCTAACCTTTTGATCAGTTACCAGAGCTCAGACTATGCGTTGGTAAGGGAGACGTTTTGATTGGTTGATTATCTTATGTCTGAAAAAAGACTCCCAGTGTCCTGGTATTGGAAGACACACAGGTTTAAGCCCTGTGTTTGATTTACTTAATTCCAGTCTGTGAATTAGGGGCACGCAAAGGGTCCAAGGAGATTGGTTTGTTGATAAAGTGCTTGCCATGGGCCTGAGTTCTATTCCCAGAACCCATCTAAAAAATGCTAGGCATAGCTAGGTGGTGGTGGCGCAGGCAGGCAGATCTCTGTGAGTTCAAGGCCAGTCTGGTCTACAAGAGCTAGTTCCAGGACAGGCTCCAAAGCTACAGAGAAACCCTGCCTCGAAAAACAAAAAACAAACAGAAAAGCCAGGCATAGCCACGGGTGCTTGACCCATGTGTGCCTAACGATGGCAACATCAAGAGAGGCAGTCCAATAGATCTCTGCACTCTCTGACCCACCTGGCCTGCTAGTGGAGTCCCAGGCCAGTGAGAGACACTGTGGTATCTTGAAGAATGACATCCTAGGTTATCTATGAAACCCACACATACAGGCACGCACGCACATACGCATACACACACACAGTCACAGGTTTCTCAAATCTGTTGCTCCAACAAGGCCTTGAGCTGAGCTTTGAGCAGCTACTGGTGTTGAGGCCTTCCGAGGGACTGAAGTTAGCTTGAGATAGGTGACTAGCATTTGAACCTGTAACATTCCAGCTTCTACTAATCAGTCCATCTGCAGACACAGCTGCGTTCTGGGCATGCTCATTGATACCCAGGAGGAAGAAGTCACTACTATCAGATTCTAGCTTCAGACTCTCATGTGCTGGGCTGTGGGTGGTTGGTAGATAGTTGGTCCCTCAGAAGGCTCTGGAGTGGATCCAGCAACACACTGGTAACTAAATAATCCAGGCATTCCTTGTGTTTTCCCAGCTCTGCCGTTCATAATTGCTTCTCTGTCTCTGCCCCTCTCTGGCATATCAGAGATTCTGCATGGGGAGCAAGTGAATACCGACACAGGAGGATGCCCATTAGAACGATGCACGTGAAAGACTGCAGTGAATATACTCTGCAGATGAACCAAAGTCTCCTCAGCTTTTAGTCGGTGGGGTGGAGGTTCTCATAGAAGCCTTAGCTTTGCTGCCCTGTGAAAGCTCCTGCCGGAACCTAGAAAGGGTTAAGGCTAAGGCTGGGTGTCTGGTGTGACCAGTGAGTGGTTCACCAGCTGTGACCCTTGAAATACAGTTCCTCACATTGTGACCTCCAACCATGACATTACTTCTTTGCTACACAATGAGTGGCATTTTGCTACTGTTATGAACCATAATGTAAATATCTATGTTTTCTATTGGTTTTAGGTATCCTCTATGAAGGGGTTGTTAGACCCCAAAGGGGTCATGCCCTACAGGTTGGGAACCACTGGTTTAGAGTATGAGGGGTTATAACATCTCAACTGTGGTTCCACAGCCATATTTATTTGAAGTAAGCTAATTCCTAAGCTGTAAATCACTTGTCCCAGATAGAGCTAGAGTCCATGAACTCAGTACCTAGTACTGCCAATGTAATAAGAGAATTCAGTTGTGTGTGTGTGTGTGTGTGTGTGTGTGTGTGTGATTTCTGGTTTCTACTGAGAGATGCATTTGTTGTGGAACTCACAACCTGTGCTCAGAATCTGTTGGAGCTACTTAGATACAGCTTGGTTTTGACTATAAGCATGCTAGGAGACAGACCCAACTCCTATGCCAAGATTTAAACTTGTTCCAACAGGACACAGTTTGCGGGCTGAGGGAGCCTGAGCAAGCTCTCTCAGGACTTGAGTCCACTTTCTTTAGCACAGATGTGGTCAGGCCAGGGCTGCTGGGATGTGGCCTAAGAACGTGGCTGCCCCAGGATTGGCTGGTCTCTAAGTAGGTTTAAACAACACAAAGTCTATTAAAGAGAAATCGCTTGTATCCAAGGCTGGGATCTCCGCTGCTCACTCCTTGACTAATATGAACTTTAGTGTGTCCCACTGGCCTGAAATTCTCTCTTAAAAGCTAGAACCTTTAAAGAGTACTCTGCATTGGAACCCAGTTGCCTTGGGAATTGCAGAATTAGTACATTTTCCCATTTATACTAAGACGTCTTAGAGCATTGCTCTTTCTCTGAGCCTTCCCCCCACACAGAGCTTGTTGCTCTGGTGTTGCTGTGCCTTGTACACAGCTGGAGCTGGAGAGGACTCCCACGAGCCTGCTGCTCACATTTTAACTTGGGTCGCATTGCACACTTTTTCCAAAGGCCTGAAGTCCACAGGGTTGGAGATGGAGGAGGGTTTCTGCTAACTGCTTAAAGACTATAGGTAATAGAGTCCCCAGAGAAGAAAATGGCTGGCAGAAGTCAAGGCAAGACTGAAAAAATGGCATTCCCTGTTGACTTTCCTTCCTCCAAGCACACTGTCTTCCACAGGCACGCTTTGTCTTCCGCAGAGTACTGAGCACGCCTGGCGCTGCATTCTGGTAATGCTGCTTTTCCTGGCGTACCTGCCGTTAGCTCCTGCATGTTTGTATGTTTTCACCGTAGGTGGCTCCGTGCTATGGTCACCTTGTGTGTGTGTCGTTGTTAACAGTCACTTCCGACTCAGCGTTGGGCCAGTACAAAGGAACCCCCGAAAGGCTTTCCTGTGAGTGATGGCCACATTTCTGCTGAGGTTCCAGTGGCTTAGGCTTAAAAGTCTCTAAATGGTCCTTTCTAAGGCCCCGGGAAGGCAGGAAGCAATTACCACAGGAAGTCACATTTGCTGGCTAAAACACTACACTATGGCAACCTTCCAGATTAAAAATGCGCACCTAGCCCAACTTCATTACCAAGGCAACATGCACGCCTGCTCTGAGCTAGCACAGCACACAACGGCTCACAGGTCGTAGCCATACGTTTTTCAGATCCTGCTTCTCACACCTTGTCTCTGCAGTGCCTCTCAAATGTCTTTCGTATTCCTGCTCTGGAGTTAAAGTTGGAGACCAAATTAAACCTGGTTGATGGCACGAGGAGGTGCCGAGTGGCGGGCTCCAGAATTAGGCAAATAGACATTCAGTAGTGGTTTGCTTCTTGTTGGATGGAAATAATTTCCCTGCGTTCATTTTCATGGAGGGAAGGTTTCCTCTCATCAGCACAGCATGGTCTATACTGCTTCTGGTGGGAGGAACATTATTCCAAGGAGGAAAGTTACTGAGGAGAAATGAGAGCTGCCAGCTTTCTTCCCTTATTCATTGGTTATCCGGGAAGGGAAACTGGGGGTCAGGGAAGATTATGTTACATGGAGTCATGAATGGGAAGCTTCAAGAAGTTTGAGGGAAACAGCAGGGTACCCTCATGACGGGTAGACCCCAATAAAAGCCCCGAACTTGCCCTCCCATCTTCTGAAAGGGGCATAGGTCCAGGTTTAAAATCAAAGTATTCGCTTCTGAGACACTACCTCCGTCTCCCTCATCTCTATTACGGATGTTGCTCTTCGGGTCTAAATGAAAAGGTGAGAACCAAGCAGAGTGCATTCCTTCATCATTTAAACATGGCCATCTTCTCTGCGTTTACTGTTTTCAGCTTTAAGTTTACTTTTAATTGTTCTTGGGAAGTCAGCGCTTTCCTGAATAGTTAATTTCCTTTCCGAACACGGACCCAGACAGTTTTCTAGTTGCTGTCTCTATAGCATGGTGATATTCACCGTGCAAAAGGAAATGCAGCTAGAATCTTGCTTTGTGGTGCAATCATGCAGAAGGCTTCATTTGTGTTGATTTAAATGGTGGACGCAGGGTTACCCATTGGTGCCTTTAACGCAAAGTTTTCTGCAGAAGGGCACTTTTGGAAAACCTGTTTTGGCCTTGTTTGAGGTTTTTTTCTTTCTGGTGTCTACAAGCTCTCAGCACTTGAGGGGTGTCTTTTAGGGAGCGGTGGAAAGTTGACTCTGCAAGACATCTTTCCTCGAGCGCGAGCGCAGGAAGTCTGCTCAGACTGCTCTGTCTCAGCCTCGCTGAGGAGTAGCACGTGGGAGTGGAGCTCAGGCTGGAGCCGTGCACGGAGTTTCAGATTTCACATCGGTGCTCTGATAAGGTGGGAGATGCTGGCCAGCCAGCGCACTCAGGAGATTGTGTTCATTCGGGTTGGATAGGGTGGACAGCTGTGGCATGCTTGAAATAGGGTCAGTGTGAAATTATGTGCTTAAGAACTCAAGGAATGACACGGGTTTAGGCAGTGCTCAGGCATAAATCCAAGTCCCCGTTGAAGGGACTGTGAGGAATAAAGGCTTGGTCCTGGCCTCAAGAGACACCAGGTTTGGGAGACTGGGTCTGGTGCTTGACAGCTGTACAGCTAGAAAATGCATTTCTCTAGGACGTGGTTTCCTTACGTGTTCTCTATCAGCGTTGGTGGCCGGGCAGGTGATATTTCTGTGGCACGTACGGATGTTATTACTATGCCTGGCTTAGCATGTCATGGTCACCCTGAGTGTCTGGGTTCCCGATTCCATCAAACCCTTTCAGGTTCTCAGTTGTCTTCTTCTGTGTTTCGCATTGGCGGGGGCATGCCCCTCCATCACGCACTTGGAGATTAGGTGAGTAAAAAGGTCATTCTCTGATCTGATAAGACTTATGGAGAATGTGCGCAATGCTGTGTTTACATCTCAGCAATTCAGGCAGCTTCAAACTGAATGCTGCTGCATTAGGGACTCCATGGTCTGCCCATCTCAAGCTGCCTTAGCCGTGTGCTGACACCCTGGCACCTCCCCTTTTCCTTTGTTTATTGGTTGACCTCTGACGTTGGCTTCAAATCTCACCCATAGATCCACCCAGGGTTCAGAGGATTTGGCATTCCTTCCTTGGAGTGCCCGCCTAATCTAGAGAATACATCATTCATTCACGCAGAAGGACTCTGTTTATTCCCCCCAAAAATCACTTTGGGCTCTAAAAATACAGAACAGTGGTTTTCAAAGTGTGGGTGTGAGCCCCTTAAGAGTCACATATCAGGGCTGGAGAGATGGCTCAGTGGTTAAGAGCATGCACTGCTCTTCCAGAGGTCCTGAGCTCAATTCCCAGCAACCACATGGTGGCTCACAACCATCTCATAATGAGATCTGGCGCCCTCTTCTGGTGTGCGGGCATACATGAAGGCAGAATGTTGTATACATAATAAATATAGAAATAAATCTTAAAAAAGAGTCACATATCATATATCCTGCACCTCAGATATTTACAGTACTATTCACAACAGTAGCAAAATTACATTTATGAAGTAGCAATGAAAAGAGTTTTATGGTTGGGGGTCAGCAACATTGGAGAGATTGAGAACCAATGCCTTAGAGAAAGACAAACTCTATGTCTTTTCAAGCTTATGTTGTAACTGAGATAGAGGAACAACTAATTGAAGAATAAAACATGCACCTATTGGATGATAAGAGTTACCTAAGAAGAATAAACGTGTATTAAGATTGGTACCATGATATAAATTTTCAGTGTTGCAAGCTATATTTCAAGAGCACACTGGGCTCTGGTGTCCACAGTGCACACCGAGAACACTGTCGTCACTGTGCTGAGTTCCGCTGGTGTCCACAGTGCACACGGAGAACACTGTCGTCACTGTGCTGAGTTCCGCTGGTGTACACACTGAGAACACTGTCGCCACTGTGCTGAGTTCCGCTGGTGTACACACTGAGAACACTGTCGTCACTGTGCTGAGTTCCACTGGTGTGCACACCGAGAACACTGTCGTCACTGTGCTGAGTTCCGCTGGTGTGCACACCGAGAACACTGTCGTCACTGTGCTGAGTTCCGCTGGTGTGCACACCGAGAACACTGTCGTCACTGTGCTGAGTTCCGCTGGTGTGCACACTGAGAACACTGTCGTCACTGTGCTGAGTTCCGCTGGTGTACACACTGAGAACACTGTCGTCACTGTGCTGAGTTCCGCTGGTGTCCACAGTGCACACGGAGAACACTGTCGTCACTGAGTTGAGTTCTGTTGGCAGCGCTGATTAGAATGTGTGGCACTGCTATATCAAGGAAATGTAATTGTATATAGAATAGGGGAGTGCTGGGGCTCCACCTTGGAATTTCAGTTCAAGCCTCAAAACTTTGGATAGCAGGAGACAAGTGTTGCAACTTTCTAGAGATGTCAGCGGAGTATGGTGGTGTGCACCTACAATCCCTGCACTTGAGACATGGACACAGGAGAACTGCCACAGGATTCCGGGCAGTCTGGACTACACAGAGACTTCCAGGATAGCTTTGGTGGCTGAGTGAGACCTTATCCTAAAACAGAGAGAAAAATGAGAGGGCAGAAAGGGAGGTGACAGACAGGCATGTGCATGTGTACACACTCTCTGTCAATGGAGAGTTTGAGAGAGGGAGGGAGAAAGAGTTTCACCTGGGTTCCTAGGAGTAGAGAGTACTGTGAGTAATAGTAGAGCCACCTCCAGGGAGCCCCTAATACAGACGGCCTTGTCTAGGGACAGCAGAATCTGACATCTTACTCTCTGTTAGACTTGTATGATCTCCTTGAACTTGATTGAACCTTCTACTCTTTGAGTGTTCCTTGAGTGAGGCTGATATATGATTCTGTGTGTGTGTGTGTGTGTGTGTGTGTGTGTCTGCATGTTCATGTTGGCTCGTGTGTTTGTCTCTGTGTTTTGCATACATTTAGACATGCTCACGCAGGCATAAACAGAGAACAGAAGAGGACAGAGTCTTCCTCTCTTGTGTCAAGGCAAGGAAGGACAGAAGGTGTCTGCTCCTATGGCTCTCCACCTTATTCCTTCAAGACAAGATCTCTTGCTGAACTGGAAAAACAGGGATTCAGATTGGTTGTCTGGCCAATGAACTTTCAGGATTTGCCTGTCTCTGCCCTTCCTTCTTTTGCAGGCATGCAGAGTTATGCCTAGCACTTTATGTGAATGCTTGGGATTTGAACTCAGATCCTCATGCTTGCAAAGCAAGCACTCTTAACATGCTGAACCTTCTCCCTAGTTCCTCTGATATGTAATTTGAGACACAGGTCTTTACCGAGCAGAAATCCTGCATCTCCTTGGAGAAATGTAACATCAGAGAGGCTGGCAGAGTGGCCTGTGGGAACAGGTGGAGGAGAGGGAGGTGGAGAAGCAGCCTGCATTGCCATGCATAGCACTCTGGAGGTGCCCACGGAGAGCTGTAAGTGTGCCTCACGGGCCAACCAGTCCAAAGCCATATAAAGCACCTGCCTTAAATGACAAAGGACAAAGTCTGTGTTTGTACAGGTAAGAGCCTGGGCGGAGTGGCCATTGCCCGATGTCAGTTACAAGATGCCTCTCCGTGCTGCAGCAGAGGGTGTCATTTGATGGCTTGCCTCAATAGGAGGGATCAACAGCAGGAAAGATTGTAGACTGGCTGGTGAAGGGGGACTGTGGTGCCAGGACAGAGAGAAATGCCCCCACGCTGTCCCTGGGCTGATGCCAGGGTCCAGAGACCAAGCAGAAGGGAATGAGGTTCACAAAGGGAGAAAAACAGGTGTGCAGTGTGGTGCTGAGCTCCAGGTATCTGCTGTAGTTAAAAAAAAAAAAAAATAGAATTTCTAAGGCAGCTGGAATGTTGAGTTTCCGTGGGATGCGATCCAATTTCCAAAACTTGCACATACTTTAAACATCCTGTTTTGTGTCTTTAATGAATTGAAAATAAGACTATCCTTACATTCTTATTAAAAGCAGGGGTTTTGAGATTTGCTGCAGCCACACCCCCAAGAGGCAGGAAGTGACTGTCTACAAAAACATGACCTCATTGTATCTTCTGCATTTGGTTGATCTTACCGGCCAGGTATGTAGCATAAACAAATGTTTTCAGTGTCCATGTGCGCTGTTACCATGAGGCCACTGCGAGTTAAGCTGTATTTTATCTCCTTCCGCCTGGTCTTTCTCCTATGGAGCTGCTCGTCCCTTTCTGCCCATCCTCCCTTCTTTCCGCTGGCCCTTCCTTTTTCATTTCTTGCAGTGCTGTGGATGGAACTCTGCGTTTTGCTTGCTAAGCAAACACTCTACTGAACTTTATCCCCAGTCCTTCTTCTAGTTTCTATTTGGAGAGAGTATCTCACTAAGTGGACCAGATTGGCCTTGAACTCACTCTGTAGCCCAGCAGCCTTCAAATTTGGGATCCTCCTGCCTCAGGATCCAAAGTGGCTGGAGTTGTAAGCTACATCTCCAGGCTGACCATAAAGCAGGCCTCTTAAACTCAGGATTCTTTCCCATTTTCTTTATCACATTCAGGGATACCCCCTGAAGGGTCGTGTGTAGCCCAGGCTGGCCTTCAACTCCTGATCTCTGGCCTGCATCACACCAGCTTGATGTCTGAGATTCTTTACAGGCAACGGCGCCCTTCCCTCCTCCATAGCCGGGTTGTCTCATGACCGCTTTGATCAGTAGGGTGCAGTCCTGTGGGAGAGATGGCACAGAAGGCTATTAGTGCTTTTGTTCAGCTCCAGAATACTTGTTCTTGGAACTTTGAGTCATGATGAGCAAGCAGGGATGGTTTGAGGTCATCATGCTGTGAGAAAGCCGTGTGGAAGGGCCATGTGTATGCACCCCACCAACTGACAATACCCACTGAGTCCGGCTGCAAACTCAGAGCCTCGTCTTTGAGTAAATTCAGAGAGCTGAGCAGGAAGTCGGGACTGGTTTTCAGAGCCTCAGCAAAGATGTAGGCAGATGCTGAGAGAGACAAGCATGGGGATGAAAGAGGTTTGCTGTGGTTGTCAGCAAACATGTTTGTTGTGTTGTGTATGTCAGATTGCGAGGAGGTGTTCATGGCTTCAGAATGGAGGAGTGGGGTGCATGAACTGAGGAAGGAGCACCCCTCTTGAACCTTCTTATATATTGTGTAGATTCTGGAATCTCTTTAATTGTAATGGGAAACTTCTAAACTGAGTGATATGACCAGCTTTGAATTTCTGCACATTTCTTTGGTGATTTAGAGGACAATGGCTTGGGCAATGGATGAGTGGAATTGGGGAGACCCATGAGAGGCCTTGGCTATGGTCAGGCCAAGGCTGTGCTCGGCTGGAGTAGAGGTGGGCTTGCAAATGTGGCTAGATTCATGAAGTTTAAGAAGAGACAGATCTGAGTTATGGAGAAAGGGTGGCTAAAAAGAAATAGAGGAGTTAGTATCAGTGGAGGATATTGCTATTCAGTGAGATGATGAGACGGGGACTCACATGGGCAAAGGTTTAAGGGACTCTGTTGGCTGATGTTTCTGTCCCACCTGGTCCTGCAGTCATTCAGTCCCAAAGAAACACACCGAGGCCTACATTAATTATAAACTGGTTGGCCTATTAGCTCAGGCTTCTTATTAACTCTTATAACTTATATTAGCCCATAATTCTTGTCTGTGTTAGCCATGTGAATTGGTACCTTTATCAGTGAGGCAGTCACATCTTGCTTCCTCTGCAGCTGGGTCACGGCTGCAGACTGACAGTTTCCTCTTCCCTGAGTTCTTGTTGCTCTGCCTCTACTTCTTGCCTGGTTGCCCCACTTAAACTTCCTGCCTGGCTTCTGGCCAATCGGTGTTCATTTAAATACAAGCGACAGGGTACAGACCATTGTCCCACAGCAGGACTCTATCAGAACCTAGGGGTGAGCATACAGTTGTGGTCTTAGGGAGTTGGTGGGATGGGCTCACTGGCAGGATACCAGGAGAAAGCAAGTGAAGTGTAGACAGGATGATCTAGGGGTAGTAATTAGCTGAAAGTCCAACAAAATTCTTTCTGTAGGGCTGATTTGGATATCCATGTGGCACCAGCAGAGAAACTGTGGTCATGTGTGTGTCTGCCATTCTAGGCACCCTTTGAAGATTCAGAGCCAAACTCTTCACTTGAGACTCCAAGATTTCTGTCACACACTGCAGCTCTTTTGTCCAAAGGGTCAACATGTTCAATTCATAGCTAGCAAATAACACAGTGGCCCTTTTGTGAGTTCTCTGTGCCCCCTTTATGTGGCTGCGTGAGGCAAATGGCTTTGCAGTGGGAGGAAAGACTTGAGAAGCGTGAAGAATGAGTAAGAGTGGTACTGCTCATTGGGACCACTAGTGACCATGTGTCCTGCTTTGTCCTTCGCTTGGGAGTACGAAGATTGGACGGTTATGCCTCACTACATGGAATGTTGAAGAACAATGTGTTTAAATGTTCTTTAGGTTTTAATTTTACTCTCCAAACCCTCATGACTGGTTTATTCTTAATTTGTCTGTGGGGACTGGACCCACACATTCTGCATAGTAGGAAAGTGCTCTACCACTGACTACATTCCTAGCCCCCCTCCTCTTCCTTTTCTTTTGAGAAGGTAAATTGCACAGGCTGGCTTTGAACTCACCCTGTAGCCCATCCAGGCATTAAACATACTATCCTCCTGCCTCAGAAGCCTGAGTATTAGAATGGTGAGATAGTCACACCAGACTTAGCTTCCTCTTTACTGTTTTATTTTAAAGTAAGCATACAAGGTGATGTTTCCTCACGACATTTTAATATATAAACATAATCATGTTTTTTTTTTTTTTACACCTCCATTCTCCAGTGCACCCACTCTTGCTGGTCTTCTTTCTCCCTACAAACAGTGCTTCCGTGTCACACTTATCCCAATGCCTTCTCACCACCTCCTCCCCAAGTGTAGCTCTCTTCATGCTCTAATCACACCCATGTGCACCCCTAAACATACTTGCACACACACACTCACATACACAACACACACACATACTCACTCATGCATGTGTGTGCACACACATGCATGCACACGCACACATACAATTTAAATCTAGATTCTGCTTATGAGAGTCAACACACGGGATTTGTCTTTTTGTTCCTGGCATATTGGTTTCCAGTTCTGCCTATTCTCTTGCCGATATCATGATTTCATTTTTTTTGTTTCAGCTGAACATAATTCCATTGTGTATCTGTCCACATTTTTTTAATCCATTCACCTGCTGATGGATGTAGAAGCTGGTTGCACTTCCTAGTGCAATACTGCACTACACTATACACTAGTGAATACTACAGCAGTAATCATGGCTGTGTAAGCATCTTTGGGATAAGTTGACTGAGAGTCCTTCAGGTAAGTCCCCAGGACTGCTATAGCTGGTCAGCAGTGCTACTACTTTGTGTTTTCTGAGGGATGGCCACATTGACTTTCTTAGTGCAGTTTACACTCCCGCCAGTGGTAAGGAAGAATCACTCTTTCTCCACATAATCACTGGCAGTTGTTGTCATTGCTTTCTTGATGATAGCGATTCTTAATGAATATCAAAACAGTTTGTACATTTTCCTGATGGTTAATGATTATATATATCATTAATAATATAATATATTACATATCATTATAATAATATATATCATTAATAATAATATATATTCAGTTTTTAACAGTATTTATTGTCTGTATTTCCTCTTTAGAGAGTGTTCTATTTAGTCTATTAACTCATTGATTGATTGATCGGGGAGGTTGTATGCTAACTCTTTGTAGCTCTCTTCCTCTGTCTGTATCAGGTGAGTGTGTGAATATGCATATTTATCAATATGTGCAGACACATGAATGAATGTGTGCTCATGTAAGTATGAAGGCCAGAAGCTGACACTGTGTGTCTTCCTCAGTTGCTCTCCACATTGTTTTTTAAGAAAGTCTCACTGGACCTGGAGCCCATCAATTTGGCTAGAGTAGCTGGCCAGCAAGCCATGGGGATCCTCCTGTCTTTTCGTCCCTAGTGCTTGGACTACAAGATGCTGCAGTAGCTCATTTTTCTATGGGTGCTAGGGATCTGAACTCAGGTCTTCGGGCTTACATGGAGAGCACTAACTGACTACATTAATACCGTGTCTTACATGAAGTTCTGTTTCTAATTCCAGTGATCAGTTCTTCTCCCCATCATGTAGAGCTTTTCAGACTCAATCAATCCCATTTATCAGTTCTAGAAGAAGCCTAGAAGATGGCAGCGGGGTGAGTGATGCAGAAAGCAGAGGCCAGGCTCATGAGGTTTCAAAGGGGAGAGAGGCCTCTGTTAACGATGGTGCTGGGGGCCATCTGTGTGATATTGTAACAATCTACATGAATTCTGCTCACGTCCTGAGAGCCTGCCTGAGGCTAAATTTAAACTACTAGATTGATTTTTCTTTTTTTTGGAAGAGAAAATTCCAGAACATCATGTCTTTTGCACTGTTTCAGGAGTCTGTGGGACATTTAGGAGGTAGAGCTTTCCAGGAATGGGCTGTGAGGTTTATAGTTCCTCCCCACTTCCTGTTCTCTCTCTGCTTTATGTGAATTTCTCCTACCGAAATGCCATGATATCCTTGCTGTTATATTCTTGTGATAATGCTCTTGTACACTGAAAAGATTTTTTACTCATATTGGTTTAATAAAATGCTGATTGGCCAATAGCCAGGCAGGAAGTATAGGTGGGGCAACCAGAGTAGGAGAATTCTGGAAAAAGGAAAGGCAGAGAGTCAGCCATCTACCAGACTCAGAGGAAACAAGATGAGATTGCCTCACTGAGAAAAGGTACCAAGTCACATGGCTAAACATAAACAAGAATTATGGGTTAATTTAAGTTGTAAGAGCTAGTTGATAATACCCCTGAGCTAATAGGCCAAACAGCTTCTGATTAATATAAGCCTCTATGTGTTTATTTGGGACTGAATGGCTGTAGGATCAGGCAGGACAGAAACTTATGTCAACAGACTCTAACCCTCCAGAATCATAACCCAAAGTGTTTTCAAAAAGCACCCCTGTCTTCTCTGGATTGCTTTGGTCACAAAAAAGTGAAATAATGCAGCTACCATATCCCTTAACCCAGGAACCATGATGCTTGGAGTGTATATAGAAGAGTAATCAATAAAATGCTTTTCTACCAACATTTCATTATAGCATCATTTCCCATAGCAAATGGCCATGAATAAACTTTTAGCACATCACTGTACATCCACTTACTGTGGTTTGTGGAGGGCTCATCTTGTACTAAACACTGAACTGAACTCCTGGTTTTTTTTTTTTTTTCACTTAATCTTCACAGTAACATCAAAAGCCAAATGCCCTTCTTGAAGAGTCTTATGCAGTCAATAAAATCTTTATGACAAACACAAAATAGCATTAAGATGCTCATGATAAGTGAGTATGATAAATGCTAAATATAATATCCAGATGCTTATGTATCCAGTGTGATGATAACCAGGTACATTCCAAGCTATGTATGAATCTGGGTGCTGAAATGAAGTTCACAAATAGTGAAATGATTTGTTAAAATGTGTTCTGAGCGCTTGTGACTCTTGAGACATCCTAATGAAAGTATCCATTTAGTTCTAGAAAATGAGAAAAGGCTATAGGTACATCTGCCTTATCTAAAAGAGAGCTTCATTTCTCTAAACTAGAAGTTGATACATTGTCAGTGACCTCCGAGGCCATAGGCTTCCTCTCTGTCTCTCAAGCCCATGCCCCTAGGGACTCCAGGCTGTTCCAGCACTATAGGTACAGTCTCTCTATGGGACATTGGTCAGTGGCCTTTTGTTTTCCCTGCAGATTCCACTTGTTGCCTTCCAGGGGGACATCTATACATTGTTACTTTCTCAGTAAAGCTCTCCTCACTACCCTGATTAACACTCCATGTAGTGAAACACAAAGAAAAAAATATGTATGTACACAGACACACACACTTCTTTCTCTCCTTTAAGAGATCACAACCACAGACAAGAAACCACGCCTTGAGGCATTACCCCAGAGCTATTGGCGGAATGAATTCCCACAACTCCATTCTTCATCTGTTATGTCGTCCTGCCTCCAGCCCCATACACTTCCTTATGTACTCTTTCCATGATGTCTCTCGCCATTCTGCATGCTATAGATTGGGGTGTTTTATTTTGTACAGTTCATACTATGTGTATTATCTGTCTGATGCCAGTAAATATAAGCATCTCAGAAGGAAGAGAATTGTTTTGTCCGTGTTACATCTCAGTATCTAGGATTCCAGGAACCCAAGAAGGTCTCAAAAAAGGCAGTGAATGTTTGTCTTAGTTAGGGTTTCTATTCTATTGCTTTGATGAAACATCATGACCAAAAGCAACTTGGGGAGAAAAGGGTTTATTTGGCTTACATGTCTACGCCTTAATCTGTCATTAAAGGAAGTCAGGATAGGAAGTCAAAAAGGCAGGAATCTGGAGGCAGGAGCTGATGCAGAGGCCATGGGGGAGTGCTGCTTACAGGCTTGCTCATCCTGACTTGCTCAACCTGCTTTCTTATGTGACCACCAGCCCAGGGATGGAGCCACCCACAGTGGGCTGGATGTTCCCCAATCAATCACTAATTTTGAAAATACCCTACAGTGGATTTTTATGGAGGCATTTCTCAATTGAGGCTTCTTCCCTGATGACTCCAGCTTGTGTCAAGTTGGCATAAAACTGTTGCTGATAGTGGCATCCCAGAATAGGAAAAACTCTGAAGAAAGTGAGAAAAATCCCTGGCATGAATTCAGAGAAAACACAAAGCAGGGTTTTACTTGGAAATAACTCCTGCAGATCTGGTGTCATCTGAGTTCTCAGTATTATGGTCCTTTTGCTCCTGCCCCCACTGGGAAAGACTTTGCAGCTATAATTCAATATTGCTTGGTTTATCTGTTTCATTTTGCTTGTAACCAGCATTTTACACTGATTTTAACATGATGAAAGGACCACAATCATGAACCTGGGATTATATTTTTTTTTATATCCTCATCTTCATCGGCAGCGGCATCCTGTACTGTATTCTTACCGGTAGCTTTGGCTCTCAGCACAGAAGGTACAGAACAGCATCTTTTCCTTTATGACTATAGGTGGCAGCATACCACTGCCTACGATGTCTACAGAGGTTGGGTTGCTAAGTCAGAGCTGCTGGTTGGGGTGGGGTGGGGTGGGGAAAGCAGATAATGAGCAGTCAGTCCAAGCTGAATGGCAAATTGATGTCTTCATTAAGTGAACAAACTAGCTTCCTTTATAAATAAGGTCAGGGTATTTATAACTCAAGGGATTTATTAAATTAAAGTCTGGCCACACTTAGGTAGTTTCACCATGGGCCTGGTAATTTATCTGCAGGGCGCATGTGAAAGATTGTTCTCCTCAAGACTGATTCTCTTTTTATATAATTATTAATAAAAGTTTCTTTCCATATGTTGCCTCCATTTTCCCACACAAGGTAAGTGAAGGTGATAATTGCAAAAAGAAGCCACTCTTTCAACATGATATTGTGCCCTGTTCTAAGCTGAAGGAAGATCTTATCCATTAAATATGATTGGCACCTAGGCAGATGAAAGTTGGCACTGTCAAGAGTACACAGGTGCGAGATCTGGATTTTGCTCTATCCGAATGTCACGTCCTAGGTGACCTGCATAGCTAATTTTGCCATTGTCAGGGAACAATGCAGAAAGTCCGTCCTCATCAAATGAACAGGTGTCAAGGGCTCAGTGAACACATGCATCTCAACAAGTTTTGTCGAGCAGATATATCAAGTGGGCCCCAAGTATGAGTTGCATGTTGTTATGGTTTGAATTTTAAAAGCTCTAAAAGCCACTGGGCCTTGGTTGTAGCCACAAGGAGTGACTAGGAGATACTTGAACCTCTAAAAGATATATATTTATAAAAATATAATGCAATACTGATATTTCCTAGAGGTCAGAGGTCAGCCTTCAGCATCAGCCCTCACCTTCTCCCTTGTTTGAGGCAGGCTCTTTTGCTGTGCAATGAGTGTTCCAGGTTCGCTGGACTGCAAGCCTCTGGGGAGTCTTCTGTCTCCACTTCCCATTCTGTGGGTGGTCTGGGTCTCAGCTTTTCTGTGGGTTCCCATGGTTCAGAGTCAGGTGCTTGTATAGCAAGTTCTTTACCCATTGACCCAACTTCTCAGCACCGAGAGTTTTTTTTTTCTCTTAAAAAGCAAAATTGTTTTAAATGTTTAATGTTTGGGGATGTTTTGCCCATACATCTGTTTACCACATATGTGCAATGACCCATGAGGCCAGAAGAGAGCATCATATCCTCTGGGCCTGGAATTACAGATGCATGTAAGCTATGTGGGTTGTGGGAAATTGGACTTATGTCCCTTGCAAGATCAACCAGTGCTCTTAGTCACGGAGTCAGCTCTCCAGGCCTCAATTCCAAGCTCTTTCTTTTAGCAAACTGATTATGTCAGGTGTTTGTGGTAGTAATGGAAAACGTTCTGATAGAGTGGCCAAGTCTGACAAAGCTTCATTTCCCAAATAGTCTTTTTCTCACTCAGTATGCAGTGAAATATATGTTTTTGCACACCATTTGTAGGCTTAAGCCTTCCATACACATATGAGAACTTGTCCATTGTTCTTACTAATTCAAAGAAAGTGGAATCACTTTATAGTGGTCCTAACTGCTTTTAATGAAACAAGCAAGGGAAGACTCTTGGCACTTAACCTCATTTCCTACCACAGATATCAAAAGTTGGATCAACATATGCCCGTAGTTATAAAGAAGTGACGTTATTTTCTTAGGAGCTAAAATTTTAAAGGATTTTCAGTCTTTGTTCTGTGATAACTCTAATCTGACTGTTGCTCTGGAGTTCACAATTATCTTCAGGTTGATTAAATTTATTCTGGGACCAAGAACAAGTTGTGGGGATCATGTGTCAATAAAATACTCCTTCCCAAATAATGACATGTAGCAGTGATTTTTATTTGTTTTCTGGTTGAAAGTTATGGATCTCCAGACTTTCTTCTCAGGGTACCAGGTAGTTACTTACTAAGGCTCTGTTTACCTGGTCCCCTGGGGTGTTTAGGTTTCACTGACACGACCTTTCCTAAGGCAGGAGCTGGCATCTCCTTCCCTCTGGAACTGGCATTTCCTTGGATGCTCTTCCCATTCATACTGCATTGATCTTGGTGTCAGTTTTGCACCTGCAGATCTTATGGTTGGGATGAGTTGGCCTCAGCAATGCTGCTTATATATGTATAAGATGACAATAGGTTGGCTTAGTTCTAGAAGCCTGGCTGTCCATGCCTGTAGTCTACACTGAAGGTTTGTGTCTCTCTTGTCTGCCCTAGAGCAGACTGGTTAGGGTGTGTTCCATGAGAACTTGTGAAAACTTGCAAGGTTTACCATGACATATTATGACTTCTACATGTGTCATTGACATGAGTCATGTAGACAAATTCAATGCCAAGGCACCCACCCAAAGGCTCTGGCCAGAGTGTAGCCTTGTAGAAAGATGGAAGCATTGGTACCAGCCCTCCAGTTTCCCATAGCCCCCTTCCATAGACCTAGAGGTGTAAGGAATGAACTCTATGTACACTGTATATAGTTGGAGAACTTAAAGCTGAAGCTTGGGAGAAGCGGATGGAAGAGAGACTGTAATCCTGATAATCCCCCAATTCTCCGAACACCGTTGGTGAGTTCAGACAGCTTTCCTTCTCAGGTCTAGTTGGTTAGCTTTCCTTCTCAGGTATAATTGATCACCTTTCCTTGCTTTGGGATGGGGTCCTAGTTTGGTTTTTATTCTTGTGTTCAATAATATGACCAAAAGAAACCTGAAGAGAACAAGGTTTATTTCATTTTACAGATTTCAGTCCATCATGGAGAGAAGCCAAGATCGGCACTTGAGTCAGAGACCTGGAGCAGAAAACAGAAGGGCAGCTTTACTGGCTTGCTCCATCTGACTTGTTCAGGTAGCTTTCTTATGGAGCCCAGTACCTAGGAATGGCACTGCCTCCAGTTCTCCGGGTTCTCCTTTATCAATTAGAAATTAATACCTCAGAGGCACCCACAGGCCGATCTGAGGGAGGAAATTCTTTAGCTGAGGCTCCCTCTTCTAAATGATTCCAGGTTTCTATCAAGTTAACAGCTGAAGCTAACAATGAAAGGGGACTATCTCATAAATTAGCATAAATGCAGACAAAGGACTATGACCCATATATACTATGTTTCTAGAGGATAGCACTTTGATATTATAAGGAAGTCTCCTCATCCTAATGCAAAGCTTTTAAGTTTATTTGGGGAATAATTTCTTTCATGTCAGAAGAAAATATCACCCATATTTCACATATTTGTCATCAAATTAAACTGGGCTAATAAAATAAAAATGTTACATAATATAAAGTTATTATATATTTATAAATGATTGTTATAAATTGGGTCTAGAGATATAAACTAAGTTAGTACAAGGTAAAAATAATCATAGTTTTGGCCCATGAATTTTATCCTTAAAAATTTGTTTCCATAAAATAGTCTAATAGGAGCAAGATCCATATGCATGAAGTAGTTTACGATAACCTCATTCATTACACTAAAGGGAAACAGTCAATTGAAGAGAATGCTGTAACAAATTATGTCAGCATACTAAGATGTCATCTTTAACTATGTTAATTAAGGAATTACATAAAATATTGAAATCTCCCTATGGCATAATATAAATCTGCACTTACATGAATATCTAAATTATGTATAGAGATCCCTCCCTAAAATGCTCACTTTATTCATATATACATATAGAACACACCTCCCTCCCTCCTTTTTTGTGTGAGATAGAAAAATATTATTTTGAACCTTCTTATAATGTGTTCTTTTTGAGATAGGAGACACTCATACCTCTTAGTAAAATTATCAATTGTGCAACGAGTTCCCTGTTTACATGATGCCAAAGTCCCCTCCTAGAATCAAGAATCTGATCCACACATGCTAACTAGCTATGAATAAAGCCTTCTAGGACTGAGCACACTGTGTGAAGGGTTACACATCTGTATTGCTATGAGGGCATTGCCTCTGGGCGAGACAGAGGTGGATTCTTAGAAGGACTGGAGGGTGTACAAGTGGTGGTACATGGCCATGACTGGGCTAGAGGAAGTAATAAATCAAAAGCTAGTAAAGGGGCATGGCTGATGGTTGTGCTGAGTTTGCTCTTGTTCTCTACTATAATCCTCCTTGTTATAATCAAATACTTTACATGCGCATCCAAGTATTTTCTGTACTTTTGAGAATAAAGAGAGTGACCTATTATTATTCTTAGGTAAGACCAGAACATGGATTGCACAGCAAGGTTGTAGCAGTGACTTGGGGTGACTGGGTATCTCTGAAGCAATGGCTCAGAATGAGAATAGCTAGTAGTATGTTAAACAGTATGTCTATTTTTCCTTCATCTCTTGCTACAAGTGGGCCATTTTTTCCTACTCTGGTAAACCCAACAAAGGCTATTTGACTAGAAGTGGATAACAAATGCACAGACCCACCAAGAACACGGTGTTGTCCTCTCTGTCCCCCCTTTCTCACCTATGCAATCCTGGGCTACTTTAACTTGGCATGTGGTATGGCTATGATGGTTAATTGTATGTGTCACTTGCATTTGCTCATGTTCTGGTCATATCACCAGCTGCATGTTGTCTCTGTATATGTCTGTGAGGACGCTTACAGGTGACCTGAGTATTGGGATGAGTGACTCAGTAAACTAGACTACTTTTTCTGACCAAGTGGGTCCTTCAGTCAACCTACCAGTGATCCGGAGAGAACAGGAAGTGGAGGAAGGAGAATTCACTTTCTTCCACGTGACATATGGGTATTACTTGCCTTTTGCTGTCATACAGACATGCATTGGTTCCACTGGTTCACAGCCCTTTGGACTCAGACTCAACTGGTTTTCCTGTGTCTCCAACTTACATATGGCAGATCAAAGAACTTGTCAGTTACTGTAGTCCGGTGAGCAATTTGCTCAGAGCCTTCATGCTGATAACAGATAAAGCCTTCTGATTCTTTTCCTAAAACACCCAGGGAACTAATAAACCTGTGCAGTTGTGAACAACTGAGCGTTGGTCATTTGTGATTGTGGTATAATTTGACCTGTCTCGACTTATACAATACGATTTCCTAACACACAGAGAAACAGAATACAGAGTATTGACTGACAACCAGCAGGGAGTTCCTAAAGATCCGTGGGCCCTTTGGGTTGTTAGACTTGGACTTGCACTTGGGGATTTCATGTTGATGACAAACAGTGCATTCGTGCTCCCCTGAAATGTCGCTTCTGCCTTATAAATATGTTAACTCTCAATAACCCCACTCTCAATTTTTGCCTCTTCCTTCCTCAAGCTATCATGTCCAGGGACTTTAGTGACAGCTGCACTTGGACTTCTGAACACCAGCTTAGAGAATTTATCTGATGACCTTTGGTTTGATTTATACATGGTCATCAAGAACTATATTTGAGAGAAGAATTGTACCATTGGCCAATCCTGATAACCTCTGTCTTAGCGGTGCCCTCAGCTTTTATATTAGGAAGCTAATCTGCTTATAATATTTTTAAAAGAGAGGATTTGACCATTTAAAATGCATTTAAAACAGTCCTCCCAATTCTACAATGTCAGGGACCCAGATCAATTAGAAAGGCCTCATTAGTTTGCAGCAGACTGGGTGTTGATGGGCAGCTGCCACTGACCACTGACAGATACTAAGCGGTTGCTGTAGGGGGTTGTGAGGTCAGCACCAAGAAGCCCTGCTGGGAAAGCAACCTCCGTCAATACTTTCTCCCTTCCCCTTCTGCCTCTCTGTAAAGGCAAGTAGAGGAACCAAAGCAGCTGCCCAGATAATTAAAGAACAACAAAATCGGTGTGTGGTAGGCAACGTGGAGAACTTCCCCTACATTTTCCAGGCAACCATTTTCACTCCTCGCCTCCTGGTGTCAGCAGGAATCTGAGCTGGCTCCCAGAAATGACTTCAACAAGTCAAATGCTCTCAGCTGGTGTGTAATGCTTCCTAGGAATTCCCCAACTCATCAATCTAGATTTTGAAACAGCCCTGGCAGATCTCACAACCACGCGGTTCCCACTGGTTCATGGCAAAACCCCAGCGCTGCTACTGCTGTGAAACTGTTCAGCTGTTTGTGAAACTTCAGAAAGCCCAGGTCTAGCAGCTCATATTTATGTGCTGGTGTAAGATGGGGACTGTCCCCTTACAGGGTGGGCAAAGGAGGTGCGTGGTGGTGGAGGACAAGGAAGAACACTGCTGTGTGTCAGTTTCTGTAGAAGATACTACAGTTTATATAACGCATTCCTGCAAGGCAGGTCTGGCCCCCTCCCCCATCATTTTGCAAATGAGAACAGGGAGTCCCTGCAAAGCACACAGCTGAAAATGTGGCCATGAGACCTCTGTGGAAGATGATGGGCTAGAGAAAGATTCTCTGCAGTCGAGGAAGGCAGCGGAAGGATGCTTAGATGTGGAGGGAACGGCAGGACACGGCGGTGGGCTGAGATAGCATCAGCCATGTAGTGACCTGGCAGGAAGGACAAGCCAGAAGCCAGTAGGAGATCTATGAGCTGTCTTGTCCTCAGGACTGAACCACAGGCCTCAGCTCTAGCTGCAGATCTGATGGTTGGATCAACAGTGGAGACAAATCCTTTTGTCATTCTGTAAGACGTGGTGGGCACTGGCTGATCTGGCTGCTATCTTGAGAGATAACTTGTTAAAAACTGATCTAGCAGGAGTGTCGGGAGGGAAGGCTGAGAGGAAGGAACAACCAGAGGGCAGCAGGCCACAGCCTGTGTGTGAAAGAAAGCCCACGGTTAAACTGAAGGTTGCTGGTGGCAGGAGGCTCAGCTCAGGCAAGGAAGTCCGTATTTGGGCACGGGCCTCATCAGCTGAGAGGAACCCTGGAGTTTGACATCCCTGAGCCTGAGTTCATCGGGAGGATGGACTGATCTGGAACTACCAACCTGCTTTTCACCTGAGAACTCCGGTGGTGGACTTGGCATCTATAGCTGCCCCCCCTCCCCCCCAGCAGGGTAACCGGCACTCGGCAAGTCTTGAGAATAAACAGGTCCCTTTCCCTGCACCAATCTCAGTTACCTTCCTGCTTCTCACACTCCCAGTCCATGCAGAAGAGGCTCCATTTCCCCCAGGAGAAACATTAGTTACCCCAAAGGAGTACAATCTGGGGAGGCTGCCCAGCCAGCAGACTGCAAAGCCAAGTGTGGACAGCAGAGGGACCTGGTATGCAAAGAAGGAGAATACCAAAGGGAAGACAGTTGTGGCGGACATCAGCTGTTTCTCCAGTACAGATTCAACAGTAGCAAAAAGACCAGGAAACAAGACTTGAGGTGTGTCCGGGGGCATTTGCCAGTTTCAGGACATCCATTTCCCTCTTCTGACCTCCTGACCTCCGTGAGCACCAGGCAGACACGTGGTGCACAGACATACATGAAGATAGCATACTCGTACCTACAAGATTACATAAATCTAAAAGTAATTAAAAAATAACTAGAGCATATAAGAATTGCCAAATTTAAACAACAAAACTATCAATAAATGGGCCAGTCAGTTTAATAAACAGTTCTCAAAAGAGGTACAAATGGCCAACAAATTCATAAAATCTGGCCAACATTCTCAATTTATGGGAAAATGAAAATTAATACTGCCTTGTGGTATCATCTTAGATGACAGACAGAATGCCTCTCATTAGGCACACAAAGGACTGTCAATGCCGGTGGATGGGTGAAAGGAACCGTGAGTGGGAACAGAGACTGGTGCAGCCACTGTGGGAATCAGTGTGGAGGTCTCTGAAAGAATTAACCATAGAAGTACCTTGTGACCCAGCTGGATAACCCTTGGGAATATGCCTGAAAGGTTCTATGTCAACACAGCACAGAGACACTTACACACCTGTAATGCAATCCCAGTTAGTCTTATTACATAAAATATAATCAGCTATATAAGTCAGATATTGGGGTGAATGCTGAAAGGTCAGAGGAGCCAGCAGCTAGAGAGTTTTTACCTCGACAGGGTCTCAGGCTGAATAGGTGATTTTGTCACTAAGAATCCTCAGACCGCATCCTGAGCTCCTGTCTCCTCCGGCCTTTTATTCCTCTCTCCACCCAGCCCTGTCACTTCCTGTCTCCACCTCCCTAGTGCTGGGATTAAAGGTGTGAGCCCCTACCGCTTGGCTCTGTTTCTCTTTTAAATTGATACAATCTTGTGTAGCCCAGGGAGGCCTTGAACTCCTTGTCTTTCTGCATTGTGCTCCCAAATGCTGGGATTAAAGGCACGTGCCACCACTGCCTGGTCTCTGTGGCTAACTAGTGGTTTAGCTCTACCCTCTGATGGCCAGGCAAGCTTTATTTGTCAGAAACAAACAAAGCATCACACAACACATCTGTGCTTCTTGCATCATCATTCACGGTAGCTAGGCCAAGGGTCCCACATAGATGTCTGTAAATGGATTAAATGGATGAAGAAAAAAGATACTTATGCTAATGGAATTTTATTACACAATAAAAATGAAATCGTGACATTTACAGGAAAGTTGTTGCAACTGGAAATCATGTTAAGCGAAATAAGCGTGACTTAGGCAAGTGCATTGCACATTTGTCTCTCCTGTGGGTCGCAGGTTTAAATACATATATGTGTATCTGAGAACAGGTTATGAAGCTAGAGAAAGGGTGAAGGGGAGGAAGGAAGAGATCTTAAGGTGTTGGGGGAGAGAAGGTAATGGAATAGACGTGTCATGAAAACAAGAGTGGGAACTCTTAGGGGAGGGGAGGGAAGGCAAGGTTCTGTGGGGGAGGACCACCGAGAAAACCATGATGACTCCAGCAAGCGAAAGGCCACAATGAAGGCCATTGCTTTGCATGCTAACTTAAAGATTAATGAGAAAAGCCTGAAGGCAACACAGCTAATGCTGTTCATGGAGAAGGAAGACCTGAGGTGCTGGTTTCCTAGGTGACCTTGTACGCTCCAGACACTCAGAACTTACAAACGTTAATTTGAAATAATTCTATTTCTCTGGTGTCTGATATTGAGGTATGTTATATGATCTGATGCATGACCATTTTTCAGAACTACCGACTCTGAGTGAACCTTAAAGGCCATTGGTATTGAATGCCTTGTGCATGGTGCCCCCTGGTGGGTTCTAAAAGAATATCACCACTGTCCTACAGTTGATGCATTTTTACAAGATTTGTGTCTTCCTCAAGCATACTTCATTCATATTAAATTAGCAAACCTGGCTACCAGGTTTACATACCAATGAGAACATACTTTCTGAGAGGGCTTCCTTCAGCAATACTGTTGTGTCGATATATTTTTTTTGTGCTATAACAAAAAAAAAAAAAGCTTGCCTAGGATCAGAGTGTAGAGCCAGCCACTAGTTAGCCACAGTGGCCAGGCAGTGGTGACACACACCTTTAATTACACCATTTGGGAGTCAGAGGTAGAGAGATCTCTGTGAGTTCAAGGTCACCCTGGGATACACTGGATTGATAAAGTCTAAAAGAGAAATAGAAGCAGGAGGAGGTGGCTCACGCCTTTAATCCCAGTGCTTGGGAGTCACATGCCTTTACTAGGGAGGTGGAGAATGAGGATTCATAGAAACAGGATCTTGCTCCCTTGGGTTCCGAGGATTTAGTAGAGGTAAGAAGTAGTGGCTGCCTGCTCTGCTTCTCTGATCTTTCTGATTTCACCACCACCTAATATCTGACTCTGGGTTTTTATTATTAAGATCAACTAGAATTCACTCTACAACTTCAGTTGACCCAAGATCTTAACTTCATGATGCAGGCAAAAGTGGTGGGAGAACGTTAAACTCCTGTGCCACACCACATCTATGTGGTCTCAGCTATGCCGTGTGATTTCCCTGCCACGATGGATGAGAACTTCTGAATCTATGAGCCCAAGGAAACCTTTCCCTCTTGCCTTGTTTCTGGGTCATGTTTTGGTTACGGTGGTGACATGTGTGTAATATAAAGACATCACTTCTCATGTGATCATCAAATGGGTAGAGTTAGGAAGGTATGCACGGGAGGTAGAGAAGATGAACCATACAGTATAAACTTTGGAGGAATAGCTCTTCTCTCGTGTAGATTGTCAGGGATAGATGATTCCCAGTTGTGGTAAAGAAGGAACTGTGGACACGGGTCATATTTTAGGGAAAAACCCATGTTGTTGTTAGTGCATAAGAGACCCACGCTCCCCTCCCTTTTATGGGTCATCTCCTTTTCACAAGAGTTATTTATCCTGCTGTTTGTAGACAGTTAGGGTCCAGAAATCAATGCTGGGTCATGGACCAGCATTGAGAAAACAGAATATAAACTATCCATGTGGATTACACACCATAAGTAAATATTACTTTTTGAAACCTTAATAGATTGTACTTGTCCATGCCCACAGGGTCATGGCATGCTGTATTTCTTACTATGGGTCTTTGTAGCACGCATTTGAAAACCTAGATCCTGCGTCTTCACTAGGGTAGGGTTTTCTCATGCATGCTCTTGCCTGGCTTCTTGCTAGGTGATTTTCCAAGCTGCCTTTTCTTCCTTTACTTTGTTCAGGCTGTTATTATAAAGTAACCTAGACCGAATATCGCGTATGCCACAGAAACTCATTTCTCCTAGCTCTAGAGGCTGGAAAGCCAAGGTCAGGGAACACTATGGTAGTGGGGTCAGCGTCTGCATTGAGCCTTCTTTTGGGTTGCAGACAGACATTTCTTTATTATGTCTTCCTTCACATGGAAAAACAGGAGAGTTCTCTCCTACTATGAGCCTTCCCCCTACTCCAAGGATCCAATTACTTCTCTGAGTATCTGTCTCCAACCACCATTGCTCTGGGCATTAAGGTTTCAAAATATGGATTTTGGAGAGACGTGGTTACTCTGTAACACTTAGTCAACCCAGGTGCCTACTTGTTGCCTGTCCAGTGGGTGCTGGAACTCGGGATTGTCTCCTCCTCCATAGAGCTATGGAGATGAGTAATGGGGACAGGGTAGAAGGTTGAATGTGCAGAAGTGTCTCTCTCTGTATTATTTTGTACTTTATCTATTTCCAACTTGATCCAAATTATACTGGAGTATCTGAGGAGCCATGAAAGAATGAATTTAAACAAGTCTCCCCTGCCCTACTTCTTCTGAGCCTGCAGGGAAAACTGTCCTGGAATGTCACTTCTTACGAGACCTCCCCGCTAGGCGTTTCTGCTTTATGATTACACTTCCAGACCCGAGGGCCACATCCTTGGTTGAAAAAAGTCTCTCCCAAATTTAGCATGACAAATTTAGCATGTTTATCCCATGGGGGTGGTTTTGTAGAAACTTTACTTTCTAGCCACAGAATTCAATAATTTAAATAATTTAAAAAATACTACTGAATATTGCTAGTCACGTTTGAGCTGGTGGCTCAGAGTCTGAGGCTGGAGGATTACAAGATCCAGCTTGGATTTTAAAATCTCTGGGCAATTTAGACTGTGTCTCAAAATAAAATAGGAACGGTATGCTGAGGATGTAGCACCACTTGCTTAGGATGTTTGATGACCTAGATTGAATTCCCAGTAATGGAAAAGAAATCGTGTGGTTGCATTTTGGGCTATGTAGATGGGGTGCATCCCGGGCTGGCTCCTCCTTGGGGTTCATTGTGAGTTCTTAATAGACCTAATAAGGGAGATCTATTCTGCCACTTCTTTGAAATACATAAAGCGGCTGCCATCAGGAACATATCCTGCTATTTCCTGTAGCTCAGCTTCCCACCCTGGAGGTGACGTTTTTCAGGTACAAGACAGCTCAAACTTGCTGTGGTGTGTACTGTGAGCCTGAGCCCAAGCTGTAATACCAACTGTGCTAACACCAGCAGGGTTGGCTTCCCCTCAGCTGTCCTTCCTGCTTGGAGCCATAGGGAGTGTGGGAAGATGAACACATGCCTGCTTCACAAACAGATGCCCCGTGTTACTGCACGCAGGCCCAGTGGTCTCCCCACATGATGTGACACGCTTGTTCAAAAGACAAGGCAGTGGTAGAGAGAACTTTAGAACAACAAACTGGTTTGTGGGGTACGGTGAGGACTCTCACTCTTAATGAATCTTCTTGATGTAATAGTGATTCACAGAATGAGGGACAGTAGACTGTTGAGTGCCTTCTCATGGGCGGAGGCTTGTGGCAAAACGATGTAAACTGATACAAATCAACTCTTCTTAAAGTGTTTCCCAGTTCTGTGAACCTCAGGATGAAATTTTCTTGGCCATTCTTATCACTGAGGAGTTTCTGACAGGCAGCTCCCGACATATCACACAATGGAGAGGCTGACGGTGACTGTCCAGGTCATTGAACATAATACCGTCACTTTAGCACTGTTAGGGAGTAGGATGCAAGAGCTGGGCTCCACCCTGATACCTCCTCCTCTTTCCTTAGACCCCAGGTGTGTGAAGTCCCTATTCTCACTTGCTCCATCCCACTGATGATGCACGCACAGGCAGTCTCTCCTCGTTCTCCAAATCTCCAAGATATCTTTGCAGAACAAATCCCAGAAGCTCTGTTGCTTCCAGCCATCCCCAGTATGATGTCACTGGAAAGAGATTTGTATCTTCTGTTCTTTTTTTTGTTTGTTTGTTTGTGTTTTTTTTTTGTTTTGTTTTGTTTTTTGTTTTTTGAGACAGGGTTTCTCTGTAGCTTTGGAGCCTGTCCTGGAACTAGCTCTTGTAGACCAGGCTGGTCTCAAACTCACAGAGATCCGCCTGCCTCTGCCTCCCGAGTGCTGGGATTAAAGGCGTGTGCCACCACCGCCCGGCTTTGTATCCTCTGTTCTTAACCATACTTTGAAGATTCAGGTCAGAAGGCTCAGGAATGTCTATAGACCTACCTGAGCAAACTCTCAGGATGGATGACCCTAAGGTTTATCTGGTTTATCATAGTCCATAGTCCAGCAGCAATAGTCCCCAGTGGACGTGCACTCAAATTTAACAGGGGGAAGCTAAATATGCATAAAATAGAGAGGAGCTGGCCTGTAAAGATACTAAAGGAAGACATTTTGTCTGCAATGCTTCTCTGTGAGGTGTCAGGGACAGTAACCCTGCTCTGAAATGGTCCTAGAGCCTCCCTCTTCAGGGCGTTGAGGCTGGGCTGTGGGGGATCTCAGACACTGAAGGAATAGTCCATTTTTTGTGAACTTCCTAGAAATCAAGTTGATTCCCTTCTTTATTCCTCCTACCTTCCTGTGAGCACCAAACATTATGGGCTGTCCCTGTTTTTCTAGTTCCTCCTGAGGGTCTCCAACTCTTGTGTTGATACAGTTTCTTCTACTGTAGTTTGAATGTTCATGCTCTCCCCGTCCCCAGAATTCACCTTGAGACTTAACCCCCAACTCAAGGGTATTGGGAGCTGAGGCTTTTAGGGGGTTATTAGGACATGTGGGTGTTGTCCTAATGAAAGGCAAAAGAGGGAGTGTTCAGCCTTCCCTCCTACTCCCTCCTGCCTTTCACTGTGTGAATACGATGTGAGAGGCTCCGTTTTGGGAACAGGAAAGTGGCCCTCACCAGATAGCGTATCTGCCAGCACTGTGAACTTGGACTTCTCAACCTTCAGAATTGTAACAGAATTCTGTAGTTTATGAATGTCCCACTCTGAATAGCATTTTGTTAGAACAGAAGGCGTGCATTAAGAGAGTTTCCTTCCTGCGGACTGCCTGGGTGCCTGACACAGATTAAGACTCAGAGCCACAGCTCCCTGATGGTCTCTTTGGCAAGGAAAGCGGATCCTTGTCCCACCAGGAGCACTTCACTTTGACTTCTTTAAGGTTCCCATGCACTCAGATAAAGCTTGATCTGACTTAGCCGATCACTAGCCTGGAAGTAAATTCCAGCCTGTCTACAAAGCTGTATTTTAAACCCTCGTTCTTGGTAACCACTAATTGTGGGCATCCCAACTCACCCATTCTGGAGTGAGGTGACATCAAGAATGCATATTTAACAAATAGCGCCTCAGGCACCATGATAAAATTGGTGACGATCTGGCTGGCATGGCCAGACAATTGCCTACCGACAATTGCAGAACGGACAGGGTATGAATACTCTGGCTTCTGGATCAAAATCCCTGGAAAATGCCTTCATCTGGTCCTCGCAGTGGCTTTGAATCCGTGCTGAGGTTCCCTTACAGTGAGAGCACTCTCTTGTCCCCAGCCCCATCATCTTCTTTCCTTAGAGCTGGTAGACCTTCTTCTCTTGGTCCCCTTGCTGGTGAAGGCCATCTGTATGCTTAGTGGCCTGCAACCCTTTTTTGCAAGCTTGTGTCTGTCCAGGGACTGTCAGTCTCAAGTCCTCAGCTTGTCTCCACTTATGCTTGCCCTTGAGTCACTGCAGAAGTCAAGTGATGATGGCTGGCTCCTTTGCAATAAATAGCAAGGGCTACATACACTGTGCCTTTTCTCTTTCTGTTTGTCTTTGTTTCCACAAAAAATTATTTCGGTCCTATGCATGTCATCCAAATAATAAAGGCCTTCAACAAAATGGTGAACATAGAGGGGAAAAAGAGGAGTCAGTTATATGCAGTAAAAAAAAAGAGCAGGCAAGATGGCTCAGCAGGAAAGGCACCTGCCAGCAAGCCTGATGACACAAGCTCTCTCCCCAGGCTCCACGAGACTGGGAGGAGAAAGCAGACTCCAGCAAGTTGTTCTCTGATGCTCACATGTGTGTAGTGACACACACACAGACAGACAGACAGACAGACACACGGACAGAAAAGATTACTTCTGTTAGTAATCTTTCCAATTCTTTTGTTACCACAGACAGTAATAAAACAACCTATTTTCAAAGTTAAACTTTGCTACTTCTAAACTGAAAACTACTTTTTGACGCTTAAGGCAGTTCTTCCTGCAAAAAGATGGTTTGTGGGTTTATTAATTAAATAGAACGTAGGGAGTGTTTGAAATATTATCATCTGGATGACTTTCCTCTCCATGTATAAATACTCTGCAGTCTCACCATAATTAAGATAATATGAAAAGAGTTTGAAATATGGTGATCGCTTAAAACCTGAAAATAACTCTTTTTAGTGGGGATCATTATCTCACTAGTTTTATAACCTAATAAAAATAAAAGTAGGAGAAAAACCCTAGGCATTTTAATTTTGTGAGATCATATGTATTCTGTGGAGAGGGCAGCATTTACAAATTCCTACTTAAGAAGCCCCATCCTAGGTGCCCTTTCTTTTGAAAGGTTCCAAAGACATCACCCTTCCATGGCCTCTCAGCAGGAGCCAGAGGATGCAAAGCTACACTTGGTTTGGATTCAAACAAGTAATGACCTACTTCATATTAGACATGAGATGCATGGTAGGAAGAATGTTGTAGAAGTTGTCAGTCCTTCTAACTCTTCAGGAGTCACTTGAGAGTCTTCTAGAGTGCCAGTTCTGCTTATGCATGTTGCCATGCGATGTGATAAATCCTTTGGAGACCTCCCCACATGTTCTATTTCTGAGTGCCACCTCTGTTTGGTATATTTTGAAGAAGCAGATACTAGGATTGTTTTTTCTTTGTTGTTTTGCTTTGTTGTTTTGCTTTTGTTTCTGTTTTGTTTTTTTGAGACAGGGTTTTGCTGTAGTTTTAGAGCCTGTCCTGGGACTAGCTCTTGTAGACCAGGCTGGCCTCGAACTCACAGAGATTTGCCTGCCTCTGCCTTCCGATTGCTGGGATTAAAGGTGTGCACCAGCACTGCCTGGCAAATACTGGGACTGTTTAATGAACACTTGTTGTATAAGATTTTTACTCTTTTGTCTATTTGAAGGGCCTACCACCCAGCTCTCAAACAAATCACACATGGAGGCTTATTCTTAGTTATAAATGTCCAGCCTTAGCTTGGCTTGTTTCTTGCCAGCTTTTCTTAACCTAAATTAACCAACTGCCTTTTGCCTTTGGGCTTTTATCTTTCTCTATTTCTGTATTCATTTCTTTGTTTCTTTTTCTGTGTAGCTGGGTGGCTGGCCCCTAGTGTCCTCCTCTCCTTGTTCTCTCTTTGTCTTTGCTTTCTCTCCTCCCAGATTTTCTCCTATTTATACTCTCTGCCTGCTAGCCCTGCCTATCCTTGCTACTGCCTAACTATTGACTGTTCAGCTCTTTATTAGGACCATCAGGTGTTTTAGACAGGCAAAGTAACACAGCTTTTCAGAATTAAACAAATGCAGCATAAACAAAAGTCACACATCTGAAAATAATATTCCCCTACAAACACTTTCTGGCAAATTGGTGAATAGCAAAATTAGGCTCACTCTAGATTGCTGTGGGATAATGATTTTGTACACTGTAAAGATTTGTCACTTATATTAGTTTAATAAAATGCTGATTGGCCAGTATAGGTGGGGCAACCAGACTAAAAGAATTCTGGGAAGAGGAAAAGCAGAGATGCAGTTGCCACCAGAAGCAAGATGAGAATGCCTCTTTGAGAAAAGCCACGTGGCTAAAAATAGACAAGAATTATGGATTAATTTAAGTTGTAAGAGCTAGTTAATATAAGTTGTAAAAAGCTAGTTAATAATAATCCTGAGCTAATGGGTCAAACAGTTTCTAATTAAAATAAGCCTCTGTGTGTTTCTTTGGGACTGAACAACTGCCAGACTGGGCAGGACCAAAACTTCCATCTACACTGGAGAATTAGTGTAGAGCAGCAATCATTTAACACTCATTTCTGACTCTTTCCCCTTTACTTTGTTAATGGTTTATTCACATTGATTATGTCATTTGATTTCTTAATGGTTTTGTTTCTACCCTGGGGTAAATGAGAATATCTTATTGTTTTCCATCCCAGGTTTTCAAGAGTAAAAAGGATTCACAGTATTTCCTCAAGCCTCATTTAATTCCACTGAATGTATGAATTTTTCTCCTTTTTTTTCCATTATAATTGTTTGGCTAAAGCATGGGGTGTCAATCCCTGGGCTGAGTTCTGGTAAGTATGACATAGAACTCACAGAATGGGGCATATAGAATATGTTTCCAGGGGTTGTGAATGCGACTGGACTCAAGAACATAACCTAAGATCTGCTGGTGTTGGAACATAGGCAACTTTGTAAGAATTTCTTTGTGTGTGTGTGTATGTGTTGGGTTTGGTGAAGATACTATTTCAAGTTTTGACCACTGTGAGAAAGCCATAGACATTCTGTTAAGGTCCCAGGTGCTAAAGGTGTAAAAAAGAGAGAAAGAAAGGACTGGTGTATTTTGACAGCTATATGCTTCTCCCATTTGGATGTATATGAAATGAAATTTAGGGAAGACTTCAGCATCCCATACAGGTTTCTTAGCTGCCTCATGGTGTCCTGGTATCTACATGGTGTGCTTTCAGATTGGGTACTAAGTCTTATGGACTGTGGGATAAGGTAAGTCAATATTTGTGCATTCAACAGCACACAACTACTTGCTACTTAGGTTTCATTGGTCTCCTGTCACAAGGAACTTTTGCGAATCCACTGGGTGAATTGCTTGCTTTGAGGTAATTGGCTGTGAATTTTAATCCCATCATAGTCACTCACCTGCTGAGAGGTTGAGTTTTGGTGGGCATCTGAATGGATCCTAGAAATATGTTCTTTTGTCTGCCAAATGATAGCAACAAGAAGCCCTTCCAGGTGGCTGGGTGGCTCCACTTATTATAAATCTCAGAACAGAGAATGTCAGTTCAGACGAGTAACAGCACGGTGACATTTGGAGCACTGTGAGCAATATGAAGCTGAAGGTTGATCTAAGCTTCTGAAAAGGCTGTATGTGCCCCGGGCCTCAAGTCTCAGGTTTTAATGCCACACTGTCTTTCTCACTTGGTTTAGTTTTTTTTTTCACTAATCATGCTTTCAAATATATCTAAAATAGCCGAGAATTGTATGACCCTTGATGATGCTCTGAACATCCTCCTAAAGTCATCAACGCTGCCAATTGTGTTCAATCAGTCCGCATGCACCATTACACTAATGTCTCATCTGTGAATACTTCTTAGGAAACTACAGATACAGGCTTTGAAATAACATAATCACAATATTATTATCATACCTGATAGCATTCTTATTTTAAATATGCCAGTCTCCTATGTTTAGATTCCTTGGTTTTATTCAAAATAGCATATTTATTCATGTTAGGACCTCCAGAAGTTCCTACTTAGTTTTGATTTTATTTTTAAAAGTAATTATTTTTGTAATTCTAAAACTAAGGTTGAATCTTGATGGTGACCTGCCTTTGAGTCTTAGCTATTTAACTGTTTCTCCTCCCTCTTTCTTCCTAAGCCATTTGTCTTGGTTACTTTCTCATTGCTCTGATAAAACACATGGCCAAGGCAACTTATAAGATAAAGCGCTTAATTTTGGGGCTTACAGTTCTAGGGGATTGTAGTCTATGACCATCATGATGGGGAGCATGGCAGCAGGTAGGCAGACATGGTGGCTGAGAGCTTATGTCTGATCTATAACCTCATGACACACTACAAAACCACACTCTTCAGTTTTTGTCAAATCAGTTCCATCAACTGTTGACCAAGCAACCAGACATATGAATGTGTGGGAGACATTCCCATTCAAACCACCCCACCGTTTATCTGTTTGACATTCGTTTCTGTTTTTCCTTTTTGATTTTGATTTTCCACATCTTGAACTTGGTTTTATCCTGTTGTATTATTTGACTTGTTTGTATTTATAGCTTTGTTTGTATTTGTGTGTGTGTGTGTGTGTGTGTGTGTGTGTGTGTGTGGCAGGGCCTTGCTATGTATTCCTGCTTGGTCTTGAGTTTACCATCGTCTTGCCTCAGCTTCTTCAGTTCTGGGATTATGGGAATGCACTACCATGCCTACTCAGCCTATGCTTTCTAATTCTTATAAACTGGTAATGAGTCTAGAAGCTTTATTAAATTTTGGTTTATTTTTTGTAAGGTTCAAAAATATTTTATGGCCCTTATCAGGTATTCACTCTTGTATCATATCATCAGCCATGATTTCTGTGTGTCCCACTCTAATATTGGATGTTGGGTCTAATATGATTAACATTATTTATTTATTTTAAGGTTTACCATCTACAATCACTGATGACTATTGTCTAGGTTCATTTTTTCACGGGGAGTGGCAAGATGGTGGTTTTTAATTCATCTTTCTTTCTGAATTGATTGCAGTTCTTGTACAGGGAAAATGTTTTTTTTCACGTCTATTTGTTTAACCCTACCCATGGCTCATAAAGGTGAGAAGGTAAATGCAGTATTCTAAATTATATTTACCAAATTCCAGAATGAGTTCAGAAATATCTAATTATGACAAGCATGATTTTTAAGTCTTCAAAAATATAATTTGAATATAAAGTTTTCATACTTTATTTTGCTTGTTAATATTAAGCATCTTTGTATTTTAAGACATTTAAATATTTAATATATTTCAGTCAGGGGATTTCAACAAGGCAACCTACTGAATGTTCAGTTTTTCTATCTCGGTCTTAACATGATTATCTCAAGTATATGACTGCTCTCATTTTACACTAGATGCTGTTAAAATATAACCATACTTAGAAACCAGATGCATCTATCACAGGCAATGTATGATGTTAATGTAACACTTAATGATGAAAATGGAAACTCTTTGTGCTTTTCACCCTCAATAAATCTTGTTACATTTCCTTTCATTTCTTGCTCATCATATGGGCATTATTAAATGCTTCCTGTCACATTGTTACTGACCCCTCAGACATGCTTTCTGTGCCCTTCTTCCTCATCTTCCCCACGCATGTCTGGTGAAACTTGAATCTGTTTCTTCTGTACCTACAGGCAGACCTGAGTGGTTGGCTATTATCAGAGACTAACGGAATTATTTCCTTCAGTTGATGCCTTAAAGCATCACAGTGGATACCCACAGTGACTCTTCAAGGAATGCTTTTACCTGAAGCACGGAATGGTGCAGGTTGTGCACAGGGGGTGCCATGTGAGGCTTCACTCTGGCCATGGCTCTTTCCCTTTGCCAGCTTCCCCTTGCTTTCCCCTGGACCATTTTGGTAACCACTTCTATTTTCTCAACGCATCTCAACACACCAACAAACACGGTCCCTTTCTCAGTTCCCAGTCTCCCTTAAGGTCCTGAATATGGCTTGAGTATCCTGCATTCCAGATTTCTCAATGGTTGCTAGCTGTATCATTTCTACATCTTTAACAAGACTTTTTTTTCTAACCCATTTCTTCCTGGGTTCTCCTCAGTCTCTTGTAGTGACAATTATAGTCTCAGATCGCCGGCAGTTCACAGAGCCAAGCAGTGTTTGCCTCCCTTTCTTTATCTTCCCCCTTCATCAGTGTCTGGCCTTCACTTCTTGAACCTCTGGTCTGTCATCAGGCTGTTGTTTCTTAGCTCCCCACTCTTGTTTCCTTTTGTACTGAGTTCCTGCTCCTTTGAACAAGTGTCAGCATCCCTTCATGCCCTGCGTTCTCTTCTCTCTCCCTTTACTCTCTTTTTTTTTCTTGGATGACTCTTACTCATTCACAGCTTTTACAATATCATTGTGACTTGAGACTCCCAACGCTGACCTCCAACACAGGCAACTTTTTTGAACACCATTGCTATTGACAGTTCTAAAGAAGGACACTTAAAAGAAATCCCACACTAGCTCAGAATTGAGAAAAGTAGACAGTTATTTATTTAGGGGTAGACTCACAAATCATAATCCTCTGCTGGAATGGAGAACCAAAACAATCCTGTAGCCTGAAAAGAGGCCCAACGCATGCTTTACATTAGCATAAGTAGTATATGAGACTACGCCCCAGTGGGTGGGTAACTTGAAGGCTATTGGCTGTATGATTTCCTATAGCACAGTTCAACCTCAACAAATCAGTTACAACCTCATGTGCTTTTTCCTAATAAATAGCACAGTTTCTTCCAGTTGTTCAATCCAGAAACCCGAGTCACTCCTGATTTTTCCCTTTTCCATAAAGCCTTTCTCTCTGGCATCCAACAACTGCACTAGACTCTATTTCCTAAGTGTCTTGACCCCATCACTTTTCTCTGTCTCCACGGCTAGCTACTCTTGGTCATGGCCCTTCCCTCCCCTGGGCTGTGACAGCGCCTTATGGATGTCTTCCAGTTCTCTGCTTGTTGGTCTAGGACCAACATTCTCCATCCGGTGCTTATAAGTGATCATCTTCCCTACATCATTAAGGACATCACACTTTAAACCTTCAGTGGCTTTTCATTATACTTACAATAAATCTAAACTCACAAAAGGCCTTTGCATAGCACTCTAGCCTGAGGCTGCAGTAATCTCCCATTGTACCAGGGTCATTTTTAAAAATGCAATCAAGCCTTGCTTGCCTCAGGGTGTTCATGTAAGTGGTTCCCTGGATTTAGGGTGCTTCTTTCTGGCACTGTTGTGTATGACGTCTCCCTGAAATCAGCTTCAGCGTTGCGACAGTGGTGTGTTTTCTGACCAATATAACTAAAGGAGGCCTCTGCCAGCTGTATTCTATTTTGTCTTCCTGAGATTATGTTCACAGCCATTTCAGACTTTATACAGTTATATTTGTTCATTTCTATCTTCCCCACTGAATGCGTTCTTCATGACAGTGGATATCTTCTTCCCCTTTGAGCCTAGTGCCCAGTTTTACCACTCAGTAGTTATTGTGTGAGTGAAAGAATTCTACAGTGTTTTTTTCTCCTTGAGTTATATATACATTCTGTGAGAATCAGTTCCTAAATTTTTACTGTTTTCAGAGCCAAGCAAGACTCTGGAGAGTCCACGTGGGGCAAACCAGCCTGGTCCTGCCTTCAAGGTCCTTCCGTCTGCCGGAGGGCACCACTGTGCGTGCAGAAGAGTATAATCTGCGCCTTGTTTTGTGCAATGTGATTCAAAATACTATGCTTAATCTTACTGAGGAAGTGTAAAGAACCTTTGGATAAATAAAGGGACAGTTTTTGAGGTGGTAGCTATTTCTGTAAGCCTCCTTTTGTTTGGCAGGTAGGCTCCAGTTTTTTGTCATATCTGTGCATCCTTGAAGATGTCTTGTGTAGGTGATGTGGTGTGGGAGGTCCTTCTATATATGTGTTGCTTTTATAGGTTAGTGAATAAAGAAACTGCTTTGGCCTGATAGGGTAAATAGGCAGGGAAAACTAAACTGAATGCTGGGAGAAAGGAGGTGGAGTCAGGGAGAAGCCATGTAGCCCCACCAGAGACATACACCAGACAGAACTTTATCTGGTATGCCACAGCCTCATGGCAATACACAGATTAATGGAGATGGGTTAAATAAGATGTAAGAGTTAGTTTATAAGAAGCTAGAGCTAATGGGCCAAGCAGTGATTTAAATAATATAGTTTCTGTGTGATTATTTCAGGTCTGATCTTCCTGGGAAGGGGAAATAGAAGAGATTTCGTGAGTGGACTGAGGGCGGGTGGGAATGGGAACGTGGGTAATCAAGTTGGTGGGAGTTGAGGGGAGGGTACTGAAAGAGACTACTGGAAAGGGCCAGGAAAAAACTTGGCACAAGGGAATGTCCCAGGAATCTGCAAGGAAGACCCCAGCTTAGATTCCTAGCAATAGCTGACACATAGCCTAAACTGGCCATCTCCTTTGACCAACTTTGTGACTAGGCCAGTTGTCATCAGAGAGGCATCATCCAGTAACTGACGGAAACAGGTGCAGACCTACAGCCAAACATAAGGCAGAGTTTGGGGAATCCTGCAGAACAGGAGGAGAAAGGAGTGTAGGAGCCAGAGGGGTCATGGACACCATAAGAAAATGCAAATAATCAGCTCGCCCGGGCTCCCAGGGGCTCCCAGAAACTGAAGAAACTGCATGGGACTGACCTAGGTGCTCTGCATATAAATTACAGTTGTGCATCTTAGTCCTCTTATGGGACTCCTAACAGTGGGAATGGGGACTGTCTCCCCCTCTTTTACAGGCTTTTGGGACCCTACTTCTCATACTGGTTCTCCATGCCCAGCATTAATACATAAGGGGATGCTCAGTCATACTGCAACAAATTATTTTTTCTAGTTTTTATGATCTCTCTTGGGGAGAAATAGATTTAGGAAACATCTAGGAAAATGGCAGCAGAGGAGAAGCATGCGATGACATCAAAACGTGGTACCCACTCTGTAGAGAAATAGTGCATCAGGATCTGTAGCTGAACCCTTGGGACATTAGTCACTTTTCTGTCGCTGTCATGAAACACCATGGCAACTTACAGGAGGAAGAGTTTATTTGGGCTTACAGTTTTGGGGGAGACGGGCCCATTGTGATGGAGAAGCATGGTGGTAAGCCGCAGCCTTGGCAGCAGGAACAGGAATTGAAGAACTCACATCTTGAACTTTAAGCATGAAGCAGAGAGAGCACACTGGGAGTAGGAAAAGTTTTCAATCTCAAAGTTTGCCCCCAGCAACAAGCAAGGATGGACCACCTAACCCTTCCTAAACAGTGCCACCAACTGGTACCAATATGCTCAAATGTCTGAGACTGTGGGTGACATTCCTTATTCAAAACACCATACCCTTCAAACAGGAAGTTCTCCATGATGTCATTCCTGGGCTAATACATACACGTGCATAGTTAAGATTGCTTTTTGAATTTTCAAGGTTTCCCTGGTACTGTGCTCACTCTCTGATAGATATTATCTTACTTGATCTCAGTAATGGCCCTATGAAGTCAGTGTTTCCTGATCTCCATTTATGAATGACAAAGTCGTATTGGAGACTTGGATAGTCTGCCTAAGGCCACTGAGGAAGGAGGCCACAGGTCAGGATTCTTATGAAAGCCTTCTGGGAAGCTAAGAAGGATTTTCTAATGACTCTCTGTTGCCATTAGTTTGGGGTGGATGAGTCTTCGCGTTACTGGAATTTAAAAATATGCATTATTGAGCAGAAGTCCCACATATACTCTGTGTTTTAAAGGAAAGAGAAAAAAGAACCTTGCTTTTATCGTGGTATTATGGGATAGTTCTTTTGTCCTTCACTCTACTGTAGCCTCTGACCTCAGAGAACCCATCTAAGCACAAACACTCATCTCTCCCTACTTCATTTAAATTCCATCACCTGCAAGTGAATTGGTCCAACTGTCTCTCAAAGGTGAATTGTTTCTTTTTAATCTTATCTCCTGGGAAAACAATTTCTTTCCTTATTATAAATTCCAGTTTTGTACTCTTGGAAAACTCAAGCAAATATACTGAATCTGATAGCAGTATCATAAGAGTGGATTAGGATTCATATTTAAATCTTGACCCAGTCGTTTAGAGTCAGTCTCTTCCTTCCGTATTTGTTTAGTAGCAGCAGACAGTAAATCAGAATAAATGTTGTAAAGAAGAGGTATAGTGCAACTCGACATTTCTTGTATTTGGGGAAGGAGAACCATGAAGGAGAGGGAAAGGGGTTCCTTACCTTATTGTTGCTTGCTAAGTGCGGGTTGAATGCTTGTGACCAGAAACAGGTCAGGTTTCAGAGATTTTAAATTTGCATAAACTAATTGCGCATCCCTCATTGAAAGAATCTGAAATGCTTCAAAATCTAACACCTTTTCAAAATTAGAAAAATTTTAGCTTGTATGATATATTAGTCTGTTTCTATATAATTCCTATCCACTTTCTCTACATCTCTCCTTTACAGTCAAACAGACTATGATGAATCTTTGCCATAGGCATGGGAGGTTGACCATAAGTAGCCCTCAGGTCATGTGTTGTTAAGGTTACTTTAGACATAAGTGTAATGAGATTGTCTGGTCATGCCCTGTGTCCAGAAACTCATTTATCACTAAATTTTCCTCAGCTCTGGATTAGGTATAGACAGCTGAAATCATTTCATAGTCCCTTCTTTCTGGGAGACTTCTTTAGGCATAATCCTTACCATCTAAGTGTCTATAGGATACCCCTACTTTATGTATGTTTTACTGCACACAAAGTACATGGCTGGCAGATATTAGTTTGAAGGATCTGAAATTGTCATTTTAATAGGTCTCATCACTGCACATCAAACTGATTTTATAGGTGGGCAAGAAAGACTTTAGAATGTTGTATACTTTGTTTCAGTTTCTACAGGATCAGTCTGACATCTCCATGTAATTCCTCCCACCTCTAGAGCTGACTTACTCTGCTATGTCTGTTCTTTGACAGGTGTATGTGTGAAGATTCAGCATAAAGATGAAAAGGCCACCATCTTTTGTGATGCATCATGACCAAGTGGGAAATAACACATTTTTAAGCATTTATTGGTTTTCCAAATACATCTTTCTCTTCTGTTTTTTTTTTTAATGTGTGTGAACTTAATATCATTGAACTTGAGACCCAATTACCTTTTAAGATGGGGTCATTAATGTTTAACTTGCGGTACTTGTGTGGAGATTAAGTGAATTAGCACAGATCATTGTGCCGTGTGCCTTTGGGCTCCTGGAATAGCACACTGTGCTCTCTCAGTCTGTTCGCTAGCTCACTCTGCTCTGTAAGCCAACTTTATCTGTCGTGGGTCGGGTCAGTGATCCTAGTCATTTTTAGAAAACTCCCAGATTTTTGTGACTATAAATGAAATTTCTATATAGATAAATATTTATAGGAATTATGCTGGTTTAGTAAGATGGCAGTTGTAGGTTTTTCTCTATGATTCACGACTTCACTAGCTCCAGGTCCTTGAGTAGGTGTCTCTTACTGAGTGGGCCTTGCATCCAATTACAGGCTGTTGGTTACCACCAAGACGTGTGCACCCCTATTGCAACCTTAGGGATATTGTGCCATGTTGGTCATTGTTGATGGGTACCATAGCTGCATTGCTTCCCTTCCTTGCAAGCTTGCATGGTATCTTCTAGTACAATAGGAGGCTTTCAGGTCTGATTCAGTTTGGGTCCTACTGGTCCTGTGTCAGAAATATATAATCTCATCATCTATAGGGACTTAATCTTATCTTTAGCCTCTGTGGGCAATCAAAGGCAACAGCAATACCCTATAATATTTTGGGAGAGATTTCTCAAAGTGAATGTTGAGGCTTTTTTTTTTTTTTAATGATCTATCGCTCTTTTAGGGAGCGCTATCTCCAGATAAGAAAGTTTAATTTAAACTATGTATGTATATGTATACACAGACATATATATGTTAAATGTAATTTTGTGTAGATGTATAATAGTATGATCCCTCATAACATTTTCATACATCCTCACCTTCTTCTGCATTCATCTCTCTCCCTCTCCCTAATTAAAACACTTATGTTTTTCTACTTTCTCCCTTCAAACCATGTGCACCCTACTAGTCCCCTCTCTATGGCTCCCTGCCCCCCTTCTCATAGTCTCTTTTTACTGTCCTCATTTCTGTAGTTACTCCAGGTCGTGTGGTCACATCTGGAGATTTGGAGCTAGGAACCACAGATAAGAGATCAAGCAACATTTGTCTTATTGGGTCTATCTTACTCAATACGATCGTTCCTAGTTTTACCCATTTATCTGAAAAGCTCATGATTTCATTTTTATTCACATTACAGCTGAATAGTATTCCAAAGTATATATGTACCACATTTTTATCATCCATTTGTGCTGTGGGACAATGGTTTTACCCTGTAAATATTTGTTTCTTGTACTTGTTTAATAAAATGCTGATTGGCCAGTAGCCAGGCAGGAAGTATAGGCGGGTTAACCAGGCAGGAAGTAGAGGCAGGGCAATGAGAACAGAAGAATTCTGGGAAGAGGAAAGATTCAGTCTGCAGTTGTCACCCAGACACACAGGAAGCAAGATGAGAATACCTTGCTGATGAAAGGTAGCAAGCCACATGGCTAACACAGACAAAAATTATGGGATAATATAAGTTATGAGTTAATAAGAAGCCTGAGCTAATAGGCCATCCATTTTATAATTAATGTAGACCTCTGTGTATTTCTTTGGGACTGAACAGCTGTGGACTGGGCAGGACAGAAACTTCTGTCAACACACTTGTCAGTTGAAGGTCATTTTAGGTTGTTTCCATTTCCTAGGTATTGTGAATAGAACAGCAATGAACATGGCTGAGCAAGTATCTGTGGATGTCAAGTCCTGCGGGCCTATGTCAAGGAATGGTACAACTGGGTCATATGGTAGATTAATTTTAAGCTTTTTGAGAATCTTCATATTGATTTCCATAGTGTCTATACCAGTTTGCAGTCCTCCAAAATAATGGATGAGGGTTCCCCTCCCCCATATCCTCTACTGAATTTTTTTGGGAGGGGGTTCCGTTGTTTTTTTTGATCTTTCCCATTCTTTCTAGGATAAGAAGAAATCTCAAAGTTGTCTTGATTTGCATTTTCTGACTTGCTAGGGGCGATGCACAGTTTTTTTTAATTTTATTGCTTTATAAACAATACCATTCAAAATTTCTACTTCCACCCCTCCTCCCATTTCCCTTCCACTCCCCCACTCATGCTCCTACCCCCTCCAGTCCTAAGAGAGGGCAGGGTACCCTGCCCTGTGGGAAGTCCAAGGCCCTCCCCCCTCTATCCAGGCCTAGGAAGGTGTGATGCACAGTTTTGAGATGTTTTATAACTTTTTAAATAGCTCTGGTGTGGTAAGTGACTGAACCATGTGGCATTCTGTAGCCTCTCATTCCACTTCCAGTCTCTCACAACCTCACCTGTCTACAGTCTTAAGCATCTTTGCCTCTGCCACATCCAGTCTCCTGCTGTTCTAGACTCCCAAATGTGCCCAGCATCTTACTTCCAATACTGCTCCCTGTAAAGATTAGTATGTTCATTTTGATCCAAGTCACCCTCATATATCTTTAGATTTTTTAAAAACAGCTTCCTATTATTGCCTTTATTGTCTTTCAAAGTTTTCTCCACATGGCAGTTGAAATAAATTCATTTAAAGCCCCTAGTCTCACATCATATACAATGCTGAGTTCCAGGGTATCATCTGGCCTTCCTGATGTGGCCATGTGTCAGTCCTCAGTCCCCTCCATTTCCTCTTTCCTGCTTTTCTTTCCATTCCTTAGTCCCAATCATATGCCATGGTATTCTTTGATCATAATGAGCATGTTCCTGTTTGTTTTTTTTTGGGGGGGGGTCTTTGTACAGACTGTCCAATGGCTTCTTTTGTTCCCAAACATATATGTGCATTGCTTCAGAGATGCACTTTAGTTATATTTCCTGCAGCTAGCTATTCTTGATTCTCTCATCTGAACTTGTGCTCCGCCCCTTTCCTACTCCATTTCCCTACCTTATTTTTCATTGTCCAGTGACCATCATTTGGTAAAGAACATGCTTATTGTCTTTCTACCATGTGTCAATGACCAGCCCAGGAAACAGAAATACCTCCCATCATGAACTGATGAGTAATTTCTTAATTTATCTTGCTTTTTGGATGTCTCCCTTCTAGGAGAATAAAAGCCTCCCTGATAACAGGGATGTGTCTGTTTTGGTCAGGCTACATGTATAAGACCCTGAAGAAAGCTTGGTAAATAACAGGTTTGCAGCAAACAGAGTCCCCTCCATTCCCCCCCCCCTTTTTTTTCTTTTTCTAAATAAAAAGGCAGCCTCTACTTCCAAACTTCTTTGACATGACTGGGTTCCTGCAGTGGCCTCTGTTGGCCCTGGGGGAAGCTGCAGTTTTTGGGGACCTAAGGCACAACTGAATTCTAATTAGTAATTCTATGGCCCTCTGTGAAAGGGATTTGTAAATCATGTAACAACATTAATTCACCATCTTGAGCATTTAACCAAGCATACGCTAGCTTTCTGTGAACATCTTCTTCCAAGACCTGTGGATTTGTAAGCAGTTGCCTGGGTGCTAAGGCTTAACAGCTTTGCTAATCACCTCTTCCTTAGGCTGGGCTCTTAACATTGCTGTCTGGATTAGGGTTTCCCAGTGCATGGCTTTTGACTTCCACATTAGTGCCAACCCATCGAGTCAGTTTCTGTTTGTTTTTTTCAAGACAGGGGTTCTCTGTGTAACAACCCTGGTTGTCTTGGAATTCACTTTGTAGACCAGGCTGGCCTCGAACTCACAGAGATCTGCCTTCCACTACCTCTTGAGTGCTGTGATTAAAGGTGTGAGCCACTACCACCACACCAGTTTCTTGAAGGTAGTCCTGAAGCCTTCATTCTTCACACTCCTCTGGGTCACTGGTTAGCATTTGAGGTTTGCAGCAACTTGCTGGAGAGGATGTCCATGTTAGAACAGCTGGGTGCAGGAGTGTTGGATGCCTGCATGAAGGCCAGCATTCCATGAGTGAGATGTTTGAGTGGAGATTGGAAGCTTGGAATAAAGCCCACGGTCGTGAGAAAGCTGTATTTTCTACAGGCTAAAATAGAAGAAGTCCTAACCCACAGGAACTCCGACTGTGACCTGATTTGGAAACAGGGACAGTGTATGTAATTGGCTAAGACGAGGTCATTCGGGGAGGCAGTGGTGTCTACAAAAAGATCCATGTAAGGGATACAGAGAGGACACCTAGGGAAGATGGAGAATTGGGGTGATGGAACCACAAGCCAAGGGCCAGAGATTGCCAGCAGATCTCCAGTATCCAGGAAGATGCAAGGCGGGAATTTTCTACAGATTTCAGAGGGAGTATGACTCAGCTGACACCCTGCTTTTTGATTTCTAGATTTCAGAACTGTGAGAATAAGTCCCTGTCATTTGAAGTCACCTAATTCCTGGTAGCTTGTTACTTCACTCCTAAGACACCACTAGCGCCCCTCCCTTTAGATTTCTTTAATAGACAGAGGGATAGCGCTAAAGGGGAACATGGAGGAAAGAAGAGACAAGATCAGCACCTTCAGGGAGATTCATATGTTGGGTTGAAGTTCCCTGGAGAATAATTAGGTCAATGGAAGACAGGAAGTGGAGAACAATGTTTACATCCACCAAAACTGATGTATGATAGAATGACATTTGTTAGACAGCAAGGAAGAGGTGAGGTGTAAGGGGTGACAGAGGAGTAGGGAAACTGGATGCTCACAGCAGAATTCCTATAATACGATGATGGTGATGAACACGAAAATAGCATTAACAATTGCATCAGTGAACTTAGTGGGCGTTCTAAGTACCTTTGAGTAATTAGGAGTTGCTCCTTGCCTGTGTAGGTGTTAGCATTATTTACCCATCTTAAGAGATGTTCAAGCAGGTTAAATGACAGACTAAAAAGTTGAAATGCTAAGCCTGGCTTCAGACTCCGTGATTTTAGTTATTATTTGTACCCTTTTGTGCCACATATGGAAATGAAGCTAAGGTCTGACCCTGAAACCATTTACTGAGAAAGGCAAACCCAAGACAGTTAGAAGATTAAAAAAATTAATATGCCTGAATAAGTATTAAATAAAATAGGAAAATATAAATTGTTGTGTACACGGCATATACTATAGTAATATTTTGTTAATTAATTTGGTAAAAGCATATCACAAGAGCAAAAACAGACAAATTGTATGTATAGAAGATTGTTCTTCATCGATATCCATAGATAGGAATACATAGAGGATTACTATCCCTCCTTCATAAAAACTCTACACACCAATGGGGAGGATAAAGAAAGGGCACCAAAAAAGAAAGACAATAGAATATCAGAGAAAACAGAATATTAATGACTATTAGAAATTCAAAAGCAGCTGAGTAGTGGTGGCATACATCTTTAATCCTAGCATTTGGAAGGTAGAGACAGGCGGATCTCTTGGTTCGAGGCTAGCCTGGTCTAGAAGAGTCAGTTCCAGAACTGCTAGGGCTGTTACACAGAGAAACCTTGTCTTGACAGAAAGAAATCCCAAAGTTGTTTAATTTCACTGGAGGTTAGGAAGAAAGTGAAATCAGAAGAAATCATATCTCACTTAGCACATTGGCAGAAATAGTGAAATCTGACAGCGTTAAGTGTTGGCAGGAATGAAGATATGGCTGTGTGTGCTCCTGGTGTGGCCACTTTGAGATCACTTTGCAATACTTAGTACAGCTGAAGCTTCACTGAGTGTGCCATGACTCAGTAAGTCCTCACCTCTAAACACTCCCTCACTCTGGGAAATCTTTCCCACATACAAGAGCCAAATGGCTTATGCACAAACTATTAGAAGGAGCCTTTGTGGCCATTAGTAGCAAAGTGAGCAATTTAGGGTAGTGTTCCTCGCAGTGGCAGACTGTGCAGCTGGCAATGACCTTGAGTCAGGTATATTCATGAAAGAACTACACAAATACAATACTGCTAAAGAAAGCAGCTTACAGAATACACAATAATTAAAAACACACAAAATCAACCTTGTAAGGATGAAAAGGAATTGTACATGGGGGCTAAAAGCATAAAAATAAAAATATTTGGGGGTACTTTTAGGTGGAGTAAAAGTATAAAGAAATACTTTAGAGGTTGGCTCTGGGCTGAAGCTGAGGCTGAATTTGAGACGGGAAAATAGGACTTGGACTATTATTGGCTCGTAGTATCTTCTTAAACAAGAGGATGGGGACATAAACATGTGGGTAACATACCTCATTTCCTCATTTTTGCAACTCAGATATTTCAAAGTATTTTTCTTTTCTTTTAGAAAGGAAAGGGACTGTCTGGGTGCCATTGAGTTTTGTGGAGGGAGACACATGCCTGATGGTAGAACATTGGGCTCCAGGTTGGCAGAGGTGGGAAGTGGCCATGGTCTTTGTGCCCTGTCTTCCCTTCTCTCTCTTTGTTCTTCTAGAATGATAGGAAAAGGAAGCATCCTGAGGACCTTCACTGTTTTCTGCAGAGATCAGGGGCCTTCATGCCTGTGTCCTGTGGTCCATCCCTCCTCATGGCTGGATTGGCTACAGTGTGGTTAGTCAAGTGTTTTATCTTAGTGACTCCTTCTTATAGTCACTGTAGAGGGACCATCTTTGTGTGAGGCTCACATAGCTTAGGCTGGCCCTAAAATCTCTAGGTAGCTGAAGGTCACCTTGACCTTCTGAGTCTCATGTCTCCACCTCCTGAGTTCTGGGATTACAGGCATACTCCACATCTGTGTTAGGTCTCAAACTTGGGCAAACTGCTAACTGAGGAGCCTATTTAACCCCTTGAATCTTATGTTTCCACCTCCTGAGTTCTGGGATTGCAGGCATACTCCATGTGTTAGGTCTCAAACTTGGGCAAACTGCTAACTGAGGCGCCTGTTTAATATATCAAAGGGGAATTAGCTGTTTTCCCAGCATCCCTCTGTTCCTACCTGTTACATGGTCGGGCTGGCACACCTCACCCCCTATGCTGAACTCTCCAGTCTGGGGGGCTGGGCTGCCCTCCCCCCAGCCGTTCTTCCCTGTATGATTCAGCTGTTTTGGCTACGCAGGTCCTTTTTTACCCTTTGCCCTCCTGGCCTCTTGGTCTCCTGGATGCCCTCTTTCCTCTTCCCTCTCCTCACATGACCCAGCTCAGGGCCATGTTCACTCTGGACTATCCCAGATCTCTCTGCCTCTGGCTTTGCTCTCCCTCCTATCTACAATAAACTCCTCAATCATACCCAGGAACAGTCATGCCCTTTTTTATTTCTTTATTTTTCTTTTCAGTCTCGTTATATGCAGTGCTGGGGGTTGAAGCCGGGCTTTGTGCATGCTAGGCAAGCACTCTACCAACTGAGCTATAGACCAACCTTGCCAAGTCTGTCTTTATTTGGTGTTTCTATTATCCATTAAAAAAAAAACAAAATAGTTATGTGTGTGGGCACATGCCTACCATAGCCCACCTAGGAGGTCAGAGGACAACTTGTGGAAGTCAGTTCTCTCCTTCCAGCATGTAGGCCCCAGTGATCCAGCTCAGGGTGTTAGGGCTGGCCAAAGGTACCTTTACTGGTGAATTACCTTTTTTGCTTTAGTATACCTTGTATTTACCTGTTCTTATACACAAAATCTTTTCACAAATAAGAAGGTGCAATTGATGCATGACTAATTGTCCCCTTCTCTGAACAAAGGGTTTTTGAGATAAATAGTGCATATAAATGAAGGAGTGTGGCATCTGGTGCCTCCCTCTGGCCTTCGGTACACCTCTGGTAATCTATTTGGTCTTAACTGAGAAGAACAGCTGAAAGAGGGAAGTGTTTTTCACGCTGGCTAATAAACCGTCTGGGAATTGCTTACACTCTTGCATACACCGGTGTCACCAGAAAATATTATTTCCATTGTGGAAGTTGTCACTTCATTTTTTTTTTTTTTTTTTTTTGCCACAGTGAGCTTTGCCCGACATCTTCGTATGGGGGATACCATAAATCTGAGAGCAGAATATTACCTTTTTCTTTTAAATTTCAATATACTGTCCTCTTAGCGGTGTCCTGTGGATCAGACCCACTCATTCTCAAAGGATCAGTGGGAGGAATAAGGAGCCCACCATGCCTCTGTTTGCACATTTAGGAAGAGCCGACGTGGAAAGCACTTTCAAAAGCAAAAGCATGCTTCATGCTTCAGAAGATCTGTATTTTATAAAAAACAATTGTTTTGGCCACAGTTGCAGATGGATGCTTTCCAGGTAATGGATTAATTTACTTTATCAGGACCTATTGGGTTGTATTGTCAGTTGTTGATCATTTAAATCTGGTTCCTTTCCTAGAATTGATTTTGGATAATGAGAAATGGAAAAAAAATGTTAGTTACACCTCTAAAACAGATTGCTTTAAATGGAAACAGGAGGGAGGTGTTACCTGGACTCAGCAGGACGTGGGCAGGGGAAATAATGCCACCGGATGAGACCGCACTGCCTTCTCCGGGGACTCTCCTGTGTGTGCTGTTGTGCACAGCACAGGTAGGACTGCTTGCTTCTGGAGTTCTGTTTGTTATTCAGGAGCGCTGCTTGAGGCACTGTTGGGGCCTTTGGCTGGCTGCCCGCATTGCCCAGCTAGGAGATGAATTGCACCCGCTGGGTCCCAGCCTTCTAGAAGGATGCAAACTCCTTCACCAGCGATGAGAGTCCCACGGTGAAGAGCTCATACCTCAGCATCTCTGAGACAGGAGAAAGTTCTGTGCTGTTATTCACCCCACAAAAACACATTTATTTTCCAGAATCACTTGCATTAACAAAGAAAGGACGATAAAGTCCTTATTAGAATCTAAAATGCTCTCTGTAAAAATAGAGGTGTCCATCTTGTTCATGCTTCACATTAACATGTAAAACTGATGAGTAGATGCTTATGAACCATGGGAACAAGAATTAATAGATTAATAGATGCAAGACTGGCGCGAAGTACTAACTATTGTGTTCTCCATATTCATGCGCCTAAAGTTTTCAGAACTGGGTTTTTCTGAAACCGAGGCTTCTGGGGAATAAGAGCAGTGGCAAGGGCCTAGAAGACAGGGAGGGGGAAGCAGCCGGGAAGCAAGCAGACAGACCAGCGTCCTTAATCATCTTCTGCTTTCTACATACAAATTAAAGGTTCCCTTTGAGTTTTGATTAAGGATGTATGGCTACAAGATTAAATGCTGGCCGAGTCAGATTAGAAGAGGTTTAGCTTCAATCTCAGGATTCATCAGAGCTCTGCCTGCCAGCCCCTCTCTCTGTTAAGCTGCCTTTACAACATGGGATTAGAGAGAAACCAACAGAGCCTTCCTGTCCCAGGGAGCACACAGCTCCCTCATTCAGATCACAGCCGTTCTCTTGTCAAGAATCTAAGCTCATTTCCCCTTGAAGTTCCTGTTTATACGCACGTCTGAATTCATCCCAGTGCTTCTACGCTTATTTATTTATTTTGGTGACCCTAGGGGTCCTATATCAGGTGCGACACACACTCCTGTCTTATGCATTGTCACGGAACATATTATAACTTAGTCCTCTCGTCTGTTTCAGAGAAACACCACCTTAATCATTCCAGTAATTATGCAAACTCTCCCACGGGGCTGACTATAAACATCTACTTCCCTTCTCTAGAAGCTTCTCCTTGTCTTTCCTTGGACGCCACACTGAAGGGACGTGGGCAGAATGCAATTAATTTCTCTGCTGAGGAGAGGTTAATATGGTCATCCTGCTTCTGAAACATAAAACTGTCATTGTTTTATTAAGGCTGTAATTCAGGGACAAGCTTGTGTTATAACAATATGGCAAATTTAAAAACATTTTTAAAAAGGACCAGGGGAAGAAAAATATTTAATTTTGATTCTCGATTCTGAAAATATATTTTCCTTATTTCCTTTTCTGTTTGGCATGAGGGATTGAACCTAGAGCTTCTCGTCTGCTAGGCTGGCACACTGCCAGCAAGCTATAGCTTCACCCCTTTTGAGAATTTATTTTGAGAGAGGCTCTCATAGTGTAGTCTAGGCTGGCTTCAAACTTTGTGGCCCAGGATAGCCTCTAACTTGTAATATCCTTTCTCTTCCTCTGAGCAGCTGCAGTTACAGGTAGGGGCCACTCACCAAGTCTCTCTTGCAATGCCTTTTCTTGACTGTTAAAGAATGCAAAGAGCCAGGCATGGTGGCAAACCCTTTAGCCAACTCCTGCACTCAGGGGGCAGAGGCAGGTAGAACTCTGAATTCCAGAACAAACAAACAAACGAACAAAAACAAAACAGCAAAATATATGACTAATATTGGTTACCAAATAAGCATTGAAAATGAAAACAAACCAACAAAAAATGAAAAGGAAAGAATGAGAATGGAACTGAGGAAGGAAGCTCAGAATTGGCAGTGGTTGCTGGGTAAAATCTCCTTCCTCAGATCCAGTTCCGGGCTTCTGCTCTTAGATCAGGTGAGCCTTCGGGTTTAGGGAAGAGCTGTGGTCTCTTTTTAATGCTACGCTTTTCCTTCCTTTCTTCCCTCTGTCTTCAGCTACAGGCTCTTCTAGGGATGGGGCCTGGGGAAACAAAAGTTAGGATGAAAGAGAAGAGGTCTTTTCACTAGGTTCATGTTTGTTTCTTTTGGCTGTTTATATTTCGAGCTTCCAGACGCTGGCTCACTGTGCCTGTGCGTGGGTTCTTGTGAGGAATGGCGTGGCAGAAGGTAGAATACCATTGCCCTCTCCCATCTCGCCATACTCTGTCACTGTGACTGAATAGCTCACGCCGTTCCATGAGGACATCTCACGCCTGGGCTCCCAGAGCTCCCGGTGTGCCAGGGAAATGTGTGCATCCTTGACGTTCCGAACACAGGCTGTTTCTGCGACTGTGCTCTTTCCCACACTGAACACCCATCGTCTGTATTCTCCAGCGGCAGACAGGCAGGCACAGGCTGTCTATTCACACACATTCCTCAGCTCCAGTTCCCTTACACCAGGCTCAGAACCTCACCCTTGCACAGCAAGTATTAGCCTCCGAGCCAGATGCCCAGCCCTGGAATGTTAGCCCTGGAATTTGATACTCTCCAGAGAACTGAGAGTTTCTCAGCTTAGCCCTTCATCTGAGGAGGGAAATACTGTTATGGATAGAACTAACTCCACACCTACCCTCTGCAATTCATATCCTTCCCACATGTAAATGCTTCCATCAGGTTTTATTTCCATAGCAACGAGAAAAGTAATGAAGACAATGGCCCTCACAGAGGAATGCAGATGACCGTTTCCACTTGGTTCCAGAACCCCCCTTCCACCAACTGAGAAGCTTCAGGTGGTTTCTAGGTGCACTCTTCCGGATGCTTACTCCACTCAGCTTTGCAGATTTACCCGGCAGTCAGAGACTGCAGGAAAACAGCGAACTGTATAATGCTCTTCGACCTCCTACACCTCTAAGTACACACATCATACTGTGCCAGCCTGCCTGATTTCAGAGTACCTGCTCCGTGTACCTCCCAGCATCCTCCGCCAGGCCCACGTGAGACATCTCTCTGAAATGCTTTCTACACAGTCACAGAATTCTGTTTAGCCTTGTTCAGTGGACCCAGACTTTCAAGGGGAGTTTGACCTCCCAGAAACAACGTCGAGCAGAGGGTTGCTGCCTGGTGAGTCATGAGGAAAGATATCGCAGACTTCTGTTTCTGAGCAGTGTTCCACACAGGTGCCCCAAGCCTGTGCCCACCAAGTTCATTAACTTGCTAGTTACGGTTCCGGTTTCATTCCCGTGGCTGTGATAAAATACCCCGACAAAGCAGCTTGAAAAGGAAAAGCGTTTATTTAGCTTACGATTCCAGATTATCGTCCATCAGTACAGGGAGATCAGGGCAGGGACTTGAAAGAACTAGTCACATCCATTTTGGGAGGAGAGAGGGCATGGATGCTTGCCTTCCCATTGTTCGACTTAAGGCTTATGTTCTCCACTCTCATAACAATTCAGGGCCCAAACCTGGGGGATGGTGCTGCCCACTTGCAGGCTGGGTCTCCCTGCATCAATTAGCGGAGTCTCCACCAGACACACCCACAGGCCAATCTGATCTAGACAATCCCTCATTGAGACTCTATCCAGGTGATTCTAGATTGTTGACAAGACCATCACAGTTATCGTCTTCCCCACCCTCTTTTCTTACCTTTTCCAGCCCTTTATTTCTGATTTTGGAGATTCATTCCTGACGTAACTGTTTGCACTCAGACTTTATCTTATGGCTTGTTTCTCTGACAGCCCACAGTAAGACACATTGTGTTTTGACCATGGTAACTTTGCTTGAGGTTAGGTGGTATCTATTTCTATACTTCATTTGAGATTGGATAGATGGATTGATGCCCACTCTTCTTACCTTTCATTTAATTAAAAGATTCTGTGTGTATATGATACAAACCTAGGATAGCTCCTCCACTCTTGAAACCTTTACACGTTGAAAAGTTTATATCCTACAGAAACCCATCCTCACAGACATCACCGCAAAGATCTTTAAACTTTCTAGTTCTTCATGTGTTAGGAGGAAGGGCATGGGCACTAGACAGTTTCCTGTACAGAGAGACTGTGGGTAATTTGACATTGCCTTCCCTACTTCAGCTCTAATATTGCACAGATAAAGCTTCTTTACCCTCTATTCTTGTGCTATTTTTGAATTCCAGCTTGGGTCTCCGAGGCAGTGCCCTCACAGTTACCGCACTGGCTGGAATGCATTTCTGTTTTGTTTTGTTCTGAGAAGAAGGTTTACTTCTATGAGAGCAGACCCAGAAAGTGCACAAAGCCATTATCTCATGCGTGGAGGGAAGTCTGTGCTTAAGAGTAGAGAGTTCAAATCTTGACCCTGCTGCCCTCTGGCTTTGTGATCTTGATTTGTTTGTCGGAATCTCTGGCTGTGGATTTATTTTATAAATGGGTTTTCATATCTGCTGGTGGAAGCTGTTAGGACCAGATAAGGCGATGCATAAAGAGTTCTCTGCAGAGTTTCTGGGCTATGAATTAAAGCTTAAGATTATTAGTAATTATTAGTAATAATAATGATGCAAAGGCATTTGGACTCTCTGTGTGGTCCCAGAAAACCTGGGTATTGAAGTGAATGGGGAGATAGCTGAGAACAAAAATACTTAATTTTAAATATTTATTTGTTCTTTGAAAATTTTATACACATGTACAATGTGTCTCCTAGTCACCCTTTTCATTCTCCCCCTTTTGTCACATCTCCTCCCCAAATTCATCACCTTCCCAACTTCACGTCCTCCTTATTAATTAATTGATTAAACTCATTGAGTCCAGTTAGCGCTACCCATATGTTCAAAGGAATTCTTATTATGCAGATCCCAGAAAAATTTGCTGGTCACTCTTTCAATGAAGACTGAGCTGGGACATTAGAAGAAATTCAGAAAAAACCCAAGGGCAGAGGACTCTTAAATCTTTAAGGTGGTGGCTTGCCTGGGTCTACCACCTTATTCCAGAACAGGCAGGAAATACCAAGTAATACAGACATCAATTGAGGCTAAAGAGAAGGATGCAGCATTGGTCCTGTAGGCATCTGTCCTTGAATGCAGCAGCAGCAGCAACCAGTAGACATCAGACCTACTCAGGGTTGTGACCTGAAATCCAGAGGTTTGGAGGTTTGGACCCCAGTTCTCTGGGAACAGGGCTCGGGTTTATGCTCGTCTGTATATTCCATCCTACTCTACCCTGTCCAGCATGTGTCTGTTTGTCTTATCTTTCCAACTAAGACCTCTGCGTTTGTGTTTGTTTCCATTTCAGAAACAGCAGTGGGCAGGGTTTTTCTATGACTGTCAGGTGGTAAGGAGAATTTACTCTCATCACATTTATGTATTTTCTCTTTCTCATTTCTATAATTCTAGCTTTAAAAATGTGAAGAAAGGAAGCGTCGACTTGGACTCCAACTCACTAGTCTTTCTTTTGATTGTGAGCTTATCTTGAAATTACAATTTGGATGGCATTTGTTACACGACTTAAAATAATTTAGGATTATTTCAGCTGAAAATGTGAAATCAATGCCTTTTTGATGAATAGAAGCATTTCATCTGAATAATAAATAAGCTGTTCTTTGTTTTCATAAATAGCTGGAGAAAAAAATCATAGACTGTCGTTATCTCTTGTCATTAAACTCATCCTGGAGATGTGCTGGGCCTCTTTAGAAATACTTACAAAAAACAAGTTCATAAATGCAGATTATCCAAAGAGAAAAATGAAGTATAAATATAGAGAGTATGAATAATTTATCTGTTATATAGAACAGCAATGAAACCCACGGGATGTGAAGAAGGGAACAGATCTAATTATCAGATAGAAGATACTTCAATAAAGCCCTTAACCCTTACATTTATCTCAGAATAATTTTCTAGCTATCACATGGGTGGTACATCTTCTCCTGGTGTCATGTGGGTAGTTTATATTAAGTATGAGTGACGCGTGCTTCCTGGTGGTTACCTTGGGAAGGTGAGCAAGAACACCCCAAGGAAATCAATACTATAGCTTGAGCCATTGTAAAAATATATCTGATTTAAATGTTACAGCCACCGTATTATGTGGGCTCATTAATAAAAAAGGTATATTTTACTCAAGTAGAGCTCTTCTCACCAAAGCTGGGTTTTGCCTGGTTTTAATTTCCTATCTCTCCTGGAGAGAGGGGGCACATGGATTGTCTCAGGGGATTACTTCCATTTCATCTGTTTCTTTCTGGGTCATTAATTCTAGCAGAGCCTTCTTAACTTGCCATCTTCAAGTAGAGGCCTTCTAGTGAGATATAAGGGAACAGAATTCAGGAAGACTGTTACAGAATTAGTGTGTTCACAGTGTAGGGGCTGTGGAAAGCACAAGAAAGAAACAACACTCAACTTGTGCTTCAGGTGTGGACAGGGTCACACCCATAGAGTTTTTTCTTTGTAGCTGATTTTGGAATGTAAGTATTCAATTTTTTCTATAGTTATATTCACTATGTGGCTTATACCATGATTGTATTATTATATACTATTTTAATTTTTTCTTTTTACCAATAGTAAACAGAAGTCTCATGCATCCTCCATCCTATTTACCCCCAAGGTAACATCTTGCATAACTGTAGTAAAAAGCCAAGGTCAGGAAATTAACATCGGTACAGTGAATTTACACACAAAAGCAGAGATTTGTGAATCTCATGCCAACTATCCGATTGCCATAAAGACTTCATGCAAGCTAACCCTTCCCTTGCTTCCAGCCCCTTCTTCCCCTGCCGTGGGAAGCAGGGAGCTTTTACATCTTTGCTTCTTTGTTTTGTTTTATTTGTTTTTCTGTGCCCACAATGTTGCCATTTGAGAATGCTCCAAAATTGCAATCATATTGTACTTCAGGGATTGGCATTTTCGCTCCTGGGAGTCATCTAGGCTGCTGCATGAATCCATAACTCAGCCCTTTTCATGGCTGAGCAGCATTTCACTGAATGCGCAGTGTGTTGTCTGTGCACTGGAGGACATATGAGTGAGTCTGAGTTCTTTGCTATCACACATAAAGATGCCATGGACATTATATTCAGTTTCAGAGGATTGGTCCGTAATCATTGTGGTGTGGAGTATGGCGATAGGCAGGCAGACATGGTGCAGGAACAATAGCTGAGTCAGAGAGAGACAGAGAGGGAGCTAACTGGGATGGTGTGAGGTTTTGGAACCTCAAAGCCTACCCCCAGTGTCACACCTCCCCCAACAATGCCACACCCCTAATCCTTCCTGAACAGTGCCACCGATTGAAGACCAACCGGTGAAACATAGGAGCTTCTGGGGGCCATTCTCACTCAAACTATCCCACTGGCTCATGCCGTGAGTAAATTATTTTTTTAACTGATAATCTGAAATGCTCAGTATTCCACCAGAATTTCTGCACTGGTTTGCATGCTGTCAGGAAGTATAAGAGCTTTACTCTGCACCAGTTTAATTATTTGTTGTTGGATCTTTTTAAAATGTAGCTTTTGGTGTGTATGGATGTTGGGAGGGGCACGTGAGCCTGTGTGCATGCAGAGACCAGAGAAGGAAGGCGGGTGTCCTGCTCTGTCACATGGTACCTTATTCCCTTGAGACGTGGTCATTCAGTGAACTGGGAGCGAGGCTGGTGACTAGGAAACACCAGTGACCTGCACAATGGTGGGTTACACTTGCAACTACACCTTGATGTTTTTGAGGATTCTGGGGATTTGAACTCGGGGCTTAATACCTGCACAACAAACACTCTTACTTGCTGCACCATCTCCCAGCCCACCACTCTATCATTCTAATTGCTCTGATAGAGATGTATTAACACCTCACTGTGGTCTCATAAGTATTTCTTTAAGACATGACTTTTATGTTGGATGTGTTTCGCTGGGCTTTACTGGAGACCTACACAGATGAATTTCCTTCTGCATGAGCATAAGCAATGACTAACTCAGAGAATGATCTGCCTTCAAGGATTCTATCGTCACTGTGCTCACTTATGGAGCTATTAGCTGGTTGTGGAGAACATAGTCTACACATAGTCTCCTTCAGTTAAAGAAAATCATCTGTATTTTGCTTTCTACAGAAGGGGGACGGGTGGGAAGGAGGGAGGGGGGAAGGGAGGAAGAGAGAGAAAGCAAGAGAGAGAAATTATTTGAAGCCCAGGTATGGCATCTTCATCCATGCTTGTCCCTGCTGCACACAATGTATTCTTGTCGTAATTCCTCTGAGGATGTGAGCGAGGCACCTGCATTTGCCCTTCCCGCATCTCATCATCTGCACCACCCTTCTCTGGGGAGGGCTTCGGAGAAGAGTGTTTGGGGATGCTGAGCCAGGTTGCTTTCTCTCGGTGATTAATGTAGCGGCGTGTAAAGGGTTTCTGTATGAGAACAGAGCGCTGCTCCGCGTACAGAAGACAATTGAAGAAGAGCATCCAGTGTATTTATTAAGCAAGAGCAGATCGATGGATACCTTTTGCAAAGCTCCCTTCCTAGGAAGAAACAAGTTGAACAAACCCAATGGCATGGCAGTCAATTTGAAAAAGGATACCAGAGCTGAAGAAAATGCTATGGCCACTAAATTGCAGGGGTTGCTAAAGAAAGGCAAATAATTAGAGCATGAATCTGTCTGTGATGGCACATGGTCCTGAGAGATGGGCTCACTGGCTTGGGGCTGAACTCAGCAGCTGGGCAAACAGAAGACTGTGCTACTGCAGATCATCCTCTTGATATATGGGGCCTGAGTGTGACCTCACAAGGCTACTGGAGACCCAATGATGTCATAAATCCCTGGGAGCCAGTCTTTCTAATTGGCTGGTTACTTAGTAAGTGCATTTATTAGAGATGAGCTGTGTTTTCAGAAGTCAATTGCTAATTAGTGAAGCAGACAAGAAAATGATTAGACAATGCTGCCCAAGTGTAGGAAAAGGTATGGAAAAATAAGTAAATGTCACTGGATAGGGAAACCAACTGAAAGGCAGGTAGGATCTGAATAAAAAGCAAGGTGGCTATAGAAAACGTATAGAGGTCAGAAATAGGGGTGTGGAAGGTCATTCCATGCCAGTGGGGACTGTGAGCCAATCCGAACACCTTCATCTTCTCCAGGTCTGTCTCCTTCCCCTCACTTTCCTCCTGTCTTCTCTCCTTCCCATTGCCTTCTTCATGTCTAATCTCCCTTGCCTCACCTTCTCCGTGTCCTAGCTAGAAGTCCCACCTTCTTCATGCGCAGTCTAGAAGCCTCCAACTTCTCCCTGCCCGCCCTCTCTCCCCTCACACTTTCCATGTTCAGTCCAGTTGCCCCCACCTTGTCGATGTCCAATCTAGCCACCTGCAGCTTCATGCTAAAACTCCCTTAAACAGAGCCAAGTGACCTGAGGGGCCGTGATGGATGGTGGACTGAGGTCACTCATTGTTTTTTTCAAATTGACATAATTTGTTTTTAATATTACAGGGGCAATTTGGCTGACTTACATAGTGTGGACTGGGTAGTCCAACAATGGCTAGCAGTGTGCTGGAGAGACTGAGAACCCAGTAGCTGCTCAGTTTACAGGCTGGAGGCCTCAGCAGTCCCAGTCTGGCACTGAAGGCCCGGAGGATTCCTAAAGAGTGCTGGTCTTCAGTCAATACTGGCAGGTCAAAGATGCTAGGTGCTGATGCCAGCGGAGGATGGTGGCTATGGTAGCATGCACTCTCTCACTAGGACGAAGTGAAGGCAGATAAGCAGGTGATGCCACTTTCCTTTCTGATCTCTTTATACCTGGACCACCGCTGGACCATATTGCCCACTCTGGGTGGGGGGTCTCCCACCTTTAGTTGATCCTTCTTGGAGTAACCTTCATAGATCCACCCAGAAGCCCATCTCCTAGTTGTCTCCAGATCTAGTTGTCTTGGCAACCAAGATCAAGCATCACAAGTTCCTATGCTCAAAGATAAATCCTGCTAACATCTTAAGTCAGACAGGCAGAGCTGCAGTCTGAAGACAGAGCGGTGTGGGGGTCTGGAGACACAGCAAGGGTCCTGTGGTGGTTCACTGTTTATCTTGTATCTCCCACACAAGCTGGTTTCTCCCTATCCTCAGTTAATTCTACCTTTTCACAGCTTTCCAAAATTCTGGTTGGGTAAAGATTGAGGGGGCCACTAATAAAAACTACATTAGTGGTATAAGCCATGGCCCTCACCATTACAATCTTTAACTGTCACTTCTATTACCCCCCACCTTTTTAAATTTTTTTTAGATTTCTCCTTATCCTTAGCTACTACTAGTGATGGTTCAGATGGTTTTCTGGGTGCTGTGATTTGGACGTTGGAATTGGGAGGTTCGACCCCATGGTTGAAAATTGACATAAGTTTTAGGTTTACAGAAAACTGAACATATATAGATTTGTAGATCACCCCTTTTCCTTCCTTAAATCTTGCAGTGTTGTAGTGCACCTGATACAATTGATGACCAAATATTGATCCATGATATCCTGGTTAGAGTTTTGTTAACTTGACAGATGCTGGAGTCTTTTGAGAAGAAGAAACCTCAACTGACTAAATGTTCCCATCAGGTTGGCCTATGAACGAGTCTTTGGGGGCATTTTCCTGATTAATAAATGATGGGGGCGGGCCCAGCTCACTGTGGGTGGTGCCACTCCATACAGCTGGTCCTGAGTTAAGCAGTCCCTGGGGAGCAAGTCAGTAAGTGGCACTCCTCCATGGACTCTGCTTCTGTTTCTGCCTCCAGACTCTTGCTTTGAGTTCCTGCACTGACTTTTCTTGAAGATGAGCTGTGATCTTCAAGGTGAAATAAACCCTTTCCTCCCCACATTGCTTGTGGTCATGGCGTTTTATCAGAAGAATAGAAATTCTTACTAAGGCACATGGCTGGTAACTTAAATCCAAAGTTTTCCTTAGGGGGTAACTTTCTGTGAATACTTTGAATGCTTCATCCAGCCCTGCAGGTTTGGCAAATGTGTGACATCCTGCATTCATCAGACTCTATCACACAGAACAGTGCATCTCTGTTTCCATAAAGCCCCCTGTTTGCTCCTCTCTCTTTCCTTCCCCAAGGTTTCTTCCATCCCCTTACCTTCTTCTGTCTCTTTATTTCTTTTTAAAAATATTATTTTTTAATTTTTTTATTTAACTCATAACCCAAGCTGGCTTTGAACTCAGTATGTATCTCAGGATGACCTTGAACTTTCTGAACCTTCTGCCTCTACCTGCAGATAGTTTTGTGTTTTCCAGAATGCCATATACTTGGCATCATACAGTCTGTGGCCTTTCTGAATTGGCTTCTTATGCTCAGCCAAACATATGTAAATGTCTTCCATGTCTTTCTGTAGTGTAGCAGTACAATTTTATCTTTAGCTATTAGAAATGCATGGGCTACTTTTCTCATTGTCGTGATCTGGTACCTTACTGAAGGGTTTATTCATTTTGTTATATAGTCTCAGAGGAATTTATTCATCATGGCAGAGGAGGCCTAGACTATGCAGCCTTCACCATCGTAAACAGGAAATAGCAATCAAGACAGGGAGGAGTCAGGGACAGATAATCCCAGAGTCCCACCCTCAGGCCATACCTCCTCCAGGTAGGCCTCATCTTCTAATGTTTCCAGAGCGTCCCCAGATGGAGAACCAGGCATTTAATACAATAGCACCGGGGGTGTTTCACATTTAAGCCATAGCAGGATGCACTCCTGTGCTGAGTTCTGGGAAGGCCTGGACACAAGAACTACCTTGTTTGCATGGAAGAGGAGGCAGTGAATGGTGGCAGTGTTGCGCAGAGGAGAGCAGGAGTTTCCCACAGCTCCTGGAAAAAAACTTGCATCACTGCAGAAATTAGTACATCAAAGGGGAGTGTGAGGAAGGATGGAAGACAAAGGGATGATTTATTTTGACTACAGTGCTCTTGATGGACTACTTGGTATGAGTGTTATTTAAAAATTTTCTCTTTTTTAAATTAAATTTTAAAATTTATTTTACATACCAACCACAGTTTCTCCTCCCTCCTCTTTTTCTCTTCCCTCCCCCAGTGTTCTTTCTTACCCCCCCTTCTCAGAAAGGGTAAGGCCTCCTATGGGAGTCAACAAAGCATGGCATATCAAGTTGAAGCAGGACCAAGCACCTCCCAACTGCATCAAGACTGAACAAGGTATCCCATCATAGGAAATAGTTCCAAAGAGCCAGCTCCTGTGCCAGGGACAGATCCTGATCCCACTGCTTGGGACCTCACAAACAGACCAAGCTGCACAGCTGTTGCCCACATGCAGAGGGACTAGGTGGTCCCATGCAGGCTCTCTAGCTGTCAGTTGAGAGTTATAAGCTCCCACTAGCTTGGGTCAGCTCTCTCTGTTGGTTTCCCTGTCATGATCATGACCCCCCTTGCATATATAACCCATCCTTCCTCTCTTCAACTGAACTTCCAGAGCTTGGCCCAGTGCTGGCTGTGAATCTCTGCATTTGCTTCCATCCGTTACTGGAAGAAGGTTCTACGACAGCCGTTAGAGTAGTCACCAGTCTGATTACAGGAGAAGACCAGTTCAGGCCCCCTCTCCACTATTGCTAAGAGTCTTAGCTGGGGTCATCCTTAGGGATTCCTAGGAGTTTCCCTGGTACCAGGTTTCTTCCTAGCCCCATAATGGTCCTCCCTATCAAGACATCTCTTTAGTTGCTCTCCCTCTTCATCCCTCCCCCAACTCGATCATCCTGATCCTTCAGAAAGAAATCGAAGAAACAATACCCTTTACAATAGCCACAAATAATATAAAATATCTTGGGGTAGTTAACTCTAAACAAACATGTGAAAGACATGTATGACAAGAACGTTAAGTCTTTGAAGAAAATTTTCTCTTGCCATATAGAAGTTTATTCCTGTACTCGGAACAAAATTAATTCCCATAGCCTTAATAACTCCAGCTTAGCTACACAGTGAGGATGGTGGCCTTTCACAGTGTGAAGAAACCATTATGGCAACAGCACAACTCATTTATTGTACAGATAATAAAAAGGCTTTTCCAGAATAGAAGTGGGGACTGAAAGTAGCTCTCTTCAATGTTCTTGCTCTCACTGTCTTTCTAAAGACACAGGAAACACGAGCAATAAAATTGCTAAGCAGTTGGTTGTAAATGATTCTAAGAGGGGATGATAGATGAGTTTGTGTTCTCCCCAAATCTGAGCTGGTCCATATGGTGTATTGTATACACAGTGGTCTGAAGGAACCCTGACTCAGATCAGAGCTGGGCCATATGGTAGGAGCATTGCATACAGAGTGGTTGGAAGGAAACCTGAATAAAGTAAGAGGGACAGTTAATGTGGGGGAGGAACAGAGAGAGGAGCAGGGGGTGGGTGGAGGGGTCTGATCCTGTTAGAGGAGGTTGCCTGTCTCTGGGGGTAAAAGAAATGAGAGTGGACAATTTGGATGTTCCATACAGTCTGAGGGACCCCTAGAAATGATATCAGTTCAAGGAGAGATGCTGAATTCCTGCTGCCACTCTCTAAGGAAAATCGTAATTTGAGGTTAACACTCACAGATTGTCCTAGTTTGGTCCTTATTTCTCTAGTATTCTGTGTTGACCTTCCAGGCTCTTCTAAGGCCTTTGACATTTTACTGTGAGTGTTGTAGGGAAGAGTGCCTGCGTGTGCTGGGGTGGCCAGTGGACAGCTTGTGCTGTGGTGGGCCAGTGGACAGCTCTCCCAGGAGGGTATGTGTGACTCCATGAAAACAATGGCAAGGAGCACTAATCGTTCTTCTTTGTTCCATTACTTTTCTTCTCTTTTTATTTGTAGTCAACACTGGTTTTCAAATTTTTCTCTTGAAAACGTACCCTTTGGAGATGGTTTAAATTGCTCTACCAAACCATTGTGTTTTTATAGTAAAATAATTGAGGCTGAGCATTTTATAAGTAAAGACATTTATTTGCCTTCTCACCTTTAAATATTTATTTTTATTTTATGAATATATGAAAAAATATGAATATTTTTTGCCTGTGTATATATCTGTGTACAACATGTGTGCAGTGCCTGTGGAGACCAGAAGAGGGCGTCAGATCCCCTGGAACCAGAGTTACAGCCAGGGACAGAACCTGGTGCTCTTAACCACTGAGTCATATATTCAGCCTCTTCTTTCTTCTTCTTCTTCTTCTTCTTCTTCTTCTTCTTCTTCTTCTTCTTCTTCTTCTTCTTCTTCTTCTTCTTCTTCTTCTTCTTCTCCTTCTCCTCCTCCTCCTCCTCCCCCTCCCCCTCCTTTTCTTCTTCTTCTTCTTCTTCTTCTTCTTCTTCTTCTTCTTCTTCTTCTTCTTCTTCTTCTTCTTCTTCTTCTTCTTCTTCTTCTTCTTCGACAGGGGTGGTCTGACTTGCATGCCCAAACAACATAGCATTAACATTCCATCTAAAACACCATTAATTGCATCACAGCGTGTGGAGAAATAGAAAGGGCAAAGACCCATGCATGTGGAGCAATCTCACCCCATGCTTGCAAAAATTAACTCATGCCTTTGAGGACCAACCCACGTTGAGAGATAAGCATCAAATATGAATCTGTTCTTGGTTCTTGGAATGTGGTCCCACGCCCCTAATTACCACCTCAACACAGCCACACTATGGAGCAAGCTTCTAGTAGATGAACTTCTGAAGAGCCAACCACATCCAAACCATAGCAGTTGCTTCACGTCTTCTGTCACCCCCTGGGGAAGACAGTTGGTGTGTTTTGATGACAAACACACACGGATTATGGTCCTGGATCTTTCTGCTCAGTAGCTGGATGAACACAAAAGTGAGGACGAACCAATGAAAAGTAACCAAAAGCCAGTACTTCACAATATCACCCCTATGTGCATATATGGCAATGTTGATCTTGACTGACAACTTTATGGGATTTAGAATCACCATTGGTACAAAAGTTTGGACATGTTTGTAAGGGAGTCTCTAGCTCAGGTTAATTGAGATGAGAAGACCTGCCTGTGGGTGGTTCTATCCCATAGGCTAGTGAACTGGTTGGCTTTTGTTAGGTTGGCACAAATTAGCATCATCTGGGAAAAGGGACCCTCAATGGAGTAACTGCCTCCATTAGATTGGCCTGTAGGCAAGTGTGTGGGGGCATTTTCTTGATTAATGATCCATGTAGGAGGTCCCAGCTCACTGTGGGCAGTGCTACTCCTATGCAGGTGGTTCTGGGCTGTATAAGAAAGCAAAGTTAGCAAGCTATAGAGCAATCCCATCAAGGAGTGTTCTTCCACAGTCTCTATACAGTTCCTGTCTCCAGGTTCTTGCTTGAGTTTCTGCCTCGATTTCCCTCAAGATCAACTGTGACATGCAAGTGTAAACTGAACAAGCCACTGTCTTCCCCAAGTTGCTTCTGGTCGTGGCTGGTGTTTATCACAGCCACAGAAAGAGAACTAGCACATCTGGGGAGAAGGTAAGGCAAGCACCGCCACCCACACATCTCTCTGTGCTTCCCGACTGTGGGACCAGTCACCGCAAGGTCTTGCTCTTGCTGCCATACTTCCCCATCAGGATGGACTGTATCCTTCAACTGTGAACCAGAACAATCCTGCGCTATTAGGTTCCAGTAATGAGTAAAGTAACTAGTGCACATGTTTTTCTTAATTTCTGAGGAAATCTAGCACCTCTGAGAAACTTAATATTTCTGAATATATGGCTGATTCCAGTGTTGTCCAGGGGGGACGTTTGTGGCTTCTCTGTTGATTGCAGTTGCTTATATGCTGAAGCCTTTTTAACTTAAACCCAATAAAGTGGTATCTTTTCTTGACTTTCAACTTCATCTTATAAATACAATTATTTGCATGTTATCAGTGCTAGATTCTCAGTCTTCAGTTAGGGAAATGACATTAAAGATATCAGTCTCCTACACAGGGGGTAATTGAAATATGGATTGCTGGGCATCCCTCCTTGGAGGGGTCTTGATTTAGCAAATTAGGGTGGGCACAAAATCTCTCTCTCTCTCTCTCTCTCTCTCTCTCTCTCTCTCTCTCTCTCATCTATCATCCATCTATCATCTATCTATCTATCTATCTATCTATCTATCTATCTATCTATCTATCTATCTATCTATCATCTGTCTGTCTGTCTGTCTATCTATCTATCATCTATCTATCTATCATCTATCTATCTATCTATCTATCTATCTATCTATCTATCATCTATCTATCTATCTATCTATCTATCTATCTATCTATCTATCTATCTATCTATCTAATTTATCAAGTTCTCAGCTGATGCTTATGCTGCTAGCATCAGAATCACTAATTTTATGAAGTGCCTTCTTTGGAAACATTCTAACACCATAAGATTATTATGCTTACGACTCTATGTCCATATGGCACAGACACCTAGTGCTGACCCATCCAAAACATGAACATATGTGAGGTAATACACACGAAGAGTGGGAAGACAGTTTAGCTGGGAATGACACCAGGATCATACACATGACTTAAGTTAGCCTCGGCATAGCAATTTCAAATTATTTAATTCTTTTCAGCGAAAACTGGATAGAGCATACATAATTAAGCAGAATTTAACATTGTACTCCTAGCAAAGGTTTCATATACGGACATTCACAGAACAATAAAAAATAAACCTACATTAACCCTTAGGGTTAGTCTTCTGGTCAAGAAACACCATCTCTGCAATAGACATGTGAGGGGAACAGGGCAGTCCTGCTCAAGGGACCCTGAGAAGGGCATTCCTGCGGGTATCTGTGTGGTGACCTGGGGTGAGTCTGTGTCTCCTGGACTAGGAGCAGGATCAGTGAGCGCTCAATTGCAGAAGTAGGGATGACGGAAGAGCTAGATAGGGCAGAGAGGAGGTCCTCAGAGCAGTCGGAAGCTCTGGCCCACATGGCTTTCTGCGTTTATGAACCAACTAATTAATTGATTTTTTTTTTTTTATTTTCGAGACAGTGTACAGAATTCACACCGTGGATTAGGCAGAGATTTTTCTGACCCAGAATCCCTAGCGCTGCCTGCAGATGTGAACCGTCATGCTCATCCTGGCTTTCTTCTCTCTGAGAGCTTCCACTAAGCTCCGGAGGGCCTTCCAGCTGGGTTAGCCAAGCCCACCCAAGCTGTCGGGATGATCTTCTTTAATTAAAACCAACCGAGCAAGAACTTAAGCTGAATCTGCCAAATCCGTCCACAACAACACTCAGATTATTGTCTGATTGAAAAAACCGGGGAACTCCAGCTCAGCCAGGCTGACACAGCCCAGCCCCACCACAGAGTATGGCTCTGCAGACGTCAAGGTACAACAGTGTTTTGGAGTTTGGTAAGAAGCATGGATCTGCCCCTGTTTTAAGCTTAAGTCTACTGTGTACTCAAGAATTGTCTTTTAATGGGCTTGGGAGAAAAACAGAGGTAGAAAAAGTCTTTAGTGATGGTTCCTAAAAGTGTAGGAAGCTGCCTGTGAGCAGTGTTGTTTTGAGAAGCCTGGGTGCTAGCTCACCTTTGGAACGAAAGTAGCTGCTTCTGGCAGAGTGGAATGGGAGCCCTCGGTTGGCTGCTCATTTGTTCTAGTAAATGTATGTGTCCATGAGCTGGAAGGGGAGCCGCCGTGGTTGGCAGGTTGAGGGCGTAGTCTTCCATGGAAACTGCCTGCCTTTGGGCAGTCTGAGCACGTGATGGGAGATGGACAGGTGGGCGGCTGTCTAGTTAGCATACCTTGAAAATGGCAGTGGGTTTGACAGAAGTTCTGTGGATTAGTAAGGAAAGATCCGGCCTTCATGTAAAATTCCAGGACCGCCAGGGATTCCATCAGGCAGCAACATCAGATAAACTAAGAACTGGAGGCAGCTTCGTGTCCTTTGCAGGGTCAGAAGTGGGTGTGGTCGAGTCCCCATTCCTTATAGCTTGATGTGAGTGGACTGATTTACAGACAGGAGAAAACTTTGTTTATGTAATGTTCACTTTTCAGAAGGGAATTGTCTGAGAAAGGAATCTGAATGACATCCTCAGTAACCCAGCAGGGGTGGAGCAAGGGAAGCACAAGGCTTTATCTTGCCTTTTATCTGGTCCCTTACCTTAGTGCCTCCTCAACTTGTCGGCTGCACTCTGGGTTCCTGAAGTCCTCAAGTGTTACTTCTCAAGTTTTTGGCCATTGATCATTTCCTTCCCAAGTTTCTTTTGAGGAGCCTGACGCTGTGATGAATACTCTCAATTCTCAGCTTCTGAGTTCAGGTCCTCAGTAAGCCGATAAAAAGCTGAGTGTGGCCATGTGCATAGCTCCAGCGTTTGTGGGGGCAGGGAGCAAAATCAGATGCATCCTGGCCGGCCCCTCTAGCTAAATCCAATCTTACTTAAAATTCCAGTTTAAGTAAGAGACTTTATTTCAAAATGTAATGGTGGAGGACAATGGGGAATGACCTCTGACATCCACCTCTGACCTCCACTTGTACATGTGTACATACCCACACTGACACGTCCATATACCACACAATATACACATATACACTATGTACACACACACACACACAGAGAGAGGAGGGGGCGCAGACACATGGAACAAACTACCTAAATAAATAAATAAAAGGATATTTTTCTTCACTTCCAGAGGAAGAAAAAGTCATTCTTGGCTGCTTGTGATGGAGCTTCATGGCTGTTCTAGAACAGTCACTCTGTGTGTGTGTGTGTGTGTGTGTGTGTGTGTGTGTGTGTGTGTGTTTTCATTCCCATTACATTTATAACTAGGAGCTAGCTTAAAGGTCTGTTTTTGACATTTGAAGAATGATGCTAATGCCCAGGCTCCTGACATTTATGTGAGTTTCCCTGGACCACGTGCTCCTGAGAGACGTGATCTATATTCCTTAGAAGTACGAGGGCTATGGGGAAATGAATGGCTCCTAGTCGTGGGGTGCGTGGCTGCTGACTGCAGCACCTGGGGACGTTTCTGGGGAGTCATAGAAACACGCAGCACCCATCCTTCTCTCTACAGACTTGCTCTGTGGCCGCCACACAAAAGGGAAATAGGGTGCAGCTGCTCTCAATATGAGGCTCTCTTTCGCCAGTCTTTGAATTGGCCAAGTGCTGCATGCTCAGCTGAGGTCTAGGTCAGGGGAATTCTGCTCATCTGTGTCTTCGTCAGTGAGTCACTGAGTTTGTATTGAGTCACGTGGAAAGGAGGCTAAATGAGAAATGCTTTCAACACTGAGGGTCTATGAAGTTTGTCTAGTTCCTCCGGGTCAAGGTCTAACACCAGGGGCAGGAGAAATGGCTCAGCTGGTAAAGAGCTTGCTGCACAAGCACGGACACCTGAATTCTATCCCTCCTACTCATAGGGAAGCAAGCCGAGTGTGGTGTTACATGTCTTAACCTTAGGGCTAGAGATGGAGACTTCTGGGGCTCACCAACCAGCTAGCCTAGCCAAATCAGTGAGCTCCAGTTTTACTGAGAGACCACATTAAAAAACAAAACAAACAAACAAACAAACAAAATAAAAACCATGTGTGGGGCTGGAGTAATGCCTCATTGGTTAAGAGCACTTATGTTCTTTAGTAGGTGACAACTTCTAAACACCAGTCAGTTCCCAGCACCCACATGGTGGCTAACTCAAAGCTGTCTGTAACTCTAGTTGTAGGGATCCAGTACCTTGTTCTGGCTTCTTTCGGCAGCAAACTTCTGCATGGTACCCACATAAACATGCAGGCAAAAAAAATTCAAACACATGAAATTAAAAATCAGAAAGTTGGCTGCAACGAGGAAAACATCTGCTTCTACACATGTATATATATACACGTGCACATATATGGATATGTGTGTATGCAAAATATATAACATCTGTGGGAAATAAGACTTATGTTGGATGGTTTGTCTTTTTTGGAAAGTATTGAGTCAACTATTCTTCTTTGTATCCCAGAAAGATTGATTTATGTGTAAAGAGAGGACCGTTCAGCTACTCTGGAAAGTGATGGTTACTATATTGAACTGTGTTACAATCACTCCAGACAGAACTATGGCTTTTTTCTTTCTGGGATATTTGAATCATTTCAACAGGGCTTGTAATTCCATTTCAAATCATGACTAACAATAAAACGGAGTTCAGGGGATGAAGGATTATCCTAAGAGCAGAGAAAAGAATCTGTAGCAAATCCTCAAGTTAACGAGGTACCCAGTGCAGGAGTGTGTATCTCAGCAGTGTGTATGAAACCCATCTCTGTGAAACGGCTCTGATCCTGCACTTGCAAGAATGATGAGAGAGAGGCCAGAGTTTTTCCAAAGTTGAGCTCGGTCCCAACCCCACCAGTCTCTCAGATATGTGGTCCTATACTGTTCCAGCTACGGTTGTTTATCTCCCCAGGCTCTCCTAAGGCATATATCTGCCTTGACTTGTGGCCTCCATGCTACTGTGTTTGAGGCAAGCCTAACAACCTTCCTTTATTGCCGTTTGTCTGTCTTGCTAGACCGTGAGAAAATATGTGGATTGACAAATGTAGTAAGTCTCGGAGAAGAAATCTCAAATTACATGAATGTGTGCATGCTTAGCATTCTGCACACTGTAGACAAGGCCTTGTGCACATTCGGGCAGGCTTCTTAGCAGACTCTGTGGATAGTCCCTGCTTCTTATGTGGTGGTTTTCTTTTCCCCACCAAGATAGTCATGTTGAGACCTGGCTGGGAGAAAAACAATGCAGAAAAACAAAACAAAACAAAGAGCAAACCACCGATTTCACACGGAGAAGAGACAATGGCAAGACCAGCTCCAACAATTTATAAAGACCTTGTGGCCCTCAGTCAGCAGATTTAGGCAAGTGGTCTTCATAGTTCTTTTCAGTGTGGAGGAGTTCCTTTTCTCTGTGGAGTCTAAAGTACTGAATGGAGTGTGTGTGTGTGTGTGTGTGTGTGTGGTGTACTCCTATGACTATAGATACTGTTTTAGATAAAAAGAGAGTGGGGAAGTAGAAGTTGAAGCAGAAAGTAGAACCTCTTCTTCCAACACACACACACACACACACACACACACACACACACACACACACACACACACCCCTAGGCTATAAGCCTGACACAAACAATGTCTTCATCTTGGTGAAGAAGTGTCCTAGGCCCAACGTTCATTCTCACAGGGCTGAGCCCTGAGATTGCCTTTGCCACTATTTCTTTTTGTGATTGTTCTATTTAGAAGCCCCCACTCCCACTCCATCTCCTCACAATAAGATCAAGGCAACCCCCACTCAGTAGGAACTGGACTTGGAATCTGAGTCTCACAAGGCTACTGTTATGCTTTCGAATCCTCCCCTGATGCTGGGCAGTGCAGCTAGCTGAAGCTGTCAGCTTCACAATACTGGAGAGAAGCAATCAATATTCTGCTTTGCTCTGTGTGGCTGTCCCACAGCATGCAGTAGGCAAGGTGCTTTCCTGTCTTTTATGTGCACAGTGGAGTTAATGGGACAGGATTCCGAGAAAGTCAAGGAACATCTATATTTCCTCACTGTGCTTTTACTCCTCTGTCTCTACCCATGATACTTTTTTTTCCTTCAGTGTGAAAGATTAGTGGTGGAGGATGATGGGAAGTGGGAGGGAGGGTACCATCTTCTCATCTTGAACAGAGATGGCAGGTGTTTCTAGCTGCCTCTTTGTCTTGGAAGGGGTATTTATGGCTCAATGTATATTTGTTCCTGAAGACCCTAGTTCCATTTTTCTAGCAAGGGGTTCCTCTACCAACTGGATGTTTATCCCTCTCACCTCCCCATCTATATACTAGACCCAACGCCTCATATCTGACTTCCTTACTAACTTTTATCCTACTGAACTCTAGATAGCACTGCCAGTAAAATCCTGTGTTTGGGATGCTGCCTCCCAGCAGGCTACTGTAACCAGACTGCTCCTTTGGAAGTCCTGTAAGTAAAAAGAGCCAGGTGTTCTCTGATTGGCTCCTCAAAGCCATCCTCCCTTCACTGCAGACAGAGCAGCGAAGTCCCAGAGTATAGAAAGTCCGAAGCAGTCTTTAGCATTCAGTCTCCCCAACATCTTCGTGTGAATCACTTGTGGCATATGGCTTTGTGGTAGCTGGAATGAAAATGCCCCCTCCCCCCCGGAAGCTATTGGGAAGTGGCATTATTTGAAAGGATGAGGACATGTAGCCCGTTTGGAGGAAGTGTGCACTGTGGGTGGGCTTTGAGGCTTCAGAAGCTAGGCCCAGTGGCTCATTCTTTTCCTGTAGCCTGCGGAGCTAGATGTAGAACTCCCATCTACCTCTCCAGCACCATGTCTGCCTGTGTGCCGCCATGATTCTCACCCTGATATTAATGGACTAAATCTTTGAACTATAAGCCAGTCCCAGTGAAATGCATTTGTTTATAAGAACAGCTGTGGTCCTGGTGTCTCTTTACAGAAACAGAACACTGACTAAGATAGTCTTCCCTTTGAATTAATAATTTTGTTACAGGGAAACCAATACTGTACAACTAGGTCCAAATAATGACAAAGCTTTATGCTCAAAAATGCTCTTCTATTTTCTTTGAATGGCCTTTAGTGTGATATATAGAGAGAGTGACTGGCAAGGACTCAGGGACTGGCTGTAGACATATTTTGGCAAATGTGACACAGATGTCACTCAGAAACCATGAGAGTGCTTGATCCTGGATCCCACCAGTACCTCTTTATTAAGTCTGCAACCTCTGCCTTCCTATTGTACTGATTCCATTCTGTGAGAGTCTGTGTTTCCACAGTTGCCTACAGGCAGCCTTCTTCTGCCTTCTGTGCCGTGTCAATCCTGGGCTCTGAGTTCTCGGCTGAACTGAAGATGCTGCTTTCTTTCCATTTTTGCCCATGTCTCAGGCTTGCTCAAGTATTTTATTTTGTTATTTTATAAGTTACCATGGATACCAAATTTATTAAAATTAATCTTGGCATAACTGTTTGTTACTACATATAGTTTATGTTTTCTACAATTAATAACAAAGTTAATTTTTTTGCAAACCTCCTTTCATAGAACATTTCCAAAATCTTATGCATACTAAGGATATTATAAGTTAGATTAAAAGAAATGCTTTTTGAAACTGTATTTTTGATTTTAGGAATTTATTCAGGGGTTCAGTGAATGGCATTTTATATGAGTCATCAAAAGTGGGTTTGTATGAAGTACTTTTCTCATATGGAACTTATGCATTCTGGAATGAGACTTCATTTTATTCTGAGATACGTCATGTCTGAAGGAGAATTATTTCTGCTTCTTTGGAACTTGCTTTTGTTCATGCATTAAAGAAGTCAGTTCCCATTAAATCAATTAAATCATAACCTTTGGAGGATTCGTCTGCCAATTTGGAATATCTAGGAACTTTGTGAAACAAAGTGAAAATATTTAAAATGTCACTTCAGGAAGACCGTTAATGAGGGGTGAGAGACCATACCATATGCTGGTAAGCAGTAGGAAGTTAGGAGACTTCAGCCAGCATGAACCTGACATAGACCCTTCAGTGGGACAGACAGTGTTGATGGACTCTCTGATGTGTAGGCTTCAGCTACTGGGAAGGAGGCACTGAAAACCAACAGTAAAGTGGTGTTTAATAAATCATATTGGAAGAACTGGCTTAGAAATAGATAGCTTTGAGTTATGGCTTCGCAAGCCAAAAATTCTGAATAAAAGAGATTAAAAGTTGTGAAATTTAAGAAGTTTTGAAGACACCAATCCAACCTCTGAGTATAGATAGAATTACTATAGTTGGAATTTTTTTGTACCTTCAGCTCCCAAATAATGATACAGAGACTTATTATTAAGTATGAGAACTTGGCCTTAGCTTCAGCTTGTTTGCAAATAACTCTTAAAACTTTAATTATTCCATTTATATTAATCTATATTTTGCACATGTGGCTCAGTATCATGCATCTCACTTCCTCTGTGTCAGACTGGCAGAGAAGACTCTCTTCTTCCCAGAGTTCCTACCTCTTTCTGGAAGTTCTGCCTATCCTCTCCTGCCTAGTTATTGGCTATTCAGCTCTTTATTAAACCAATTAGAAGGTGCCTTTCACACAGTATAATCAAATATCCTGCAAAAACTACCAGGCTTCAAAAACAATGATGGGAAAGGTTTGGCCCTGTTCCAGGTCTCTGTGTATGGATGGTCAGCTTCCTAGCACCAGTTATGAAGAGGTCCTCTCCCAACGTCTATTTCTAACATCTTTGTTCTTTAGGCTGGATAAGATTTGGTTTATTTTTAGGGCCTATGTATCTGTTTTTATGCTGATATCCTAATTTTCCTCATTAGTGTGGCTCTGTAATTGTGAGGAGCCTTCCACGTTGTACTTTTTCCAAGGATGCTTTGACTATTCAGACTCTTTTGTGTAGTTGCATGTATTTTACAAATTGCCTTATTTTAAGAAAGAATGACATTGGCATTTTGATGGGAATTTTCATTGAGTCTTATCACTCTGGGAAGCATAGACATGAGCAGTATCATTTTCAGTCCTTACACACAGTATTTTCCCCTCCTTTGGATGGTTTCAGTTTCTTTCATCAGTGTTATGGGATTTTCAGTGCTGAGGTCTCTCATTTCCTTAGATAAGTTTATCCTAGTTTTGTTTCATGATTTCTTCTTTTTTTTTTTTTGCTCATCAGAGATATATATAGAAAGGCTTCTGAATTTTGTTGATTTCCTATTATGAAACTTTATTGAATACATTCTTTTTTGTGGAACTTTGAGGTTTTTTTCATGGAAAATATATAATTTTTAAACCAAGATATTTACTTCCCCTCTTCCTATTTGTATGTCTTTTCTTTTACTTTGCCTAACTGCTTTAGCTAAACCTTCTAGTAATATATATATATATATAATACATATATGCATACACACATATGTACATGTACATACGTAGTAAGTATATACATATATGTTATATATATGCCTATTTAAGAAGTAAGTAACACACACACATATGATGGGTGAAAGACATAAATGACCTAATTCTCAAGCTACCTGAAGAAAACATACTAGAAATCTTAGAGATATTATTACAGAAAGAATTTTCTGGTATGAGACCTCGAAAGTAAAAGCTGACTACTGGGATTGTACCAAAAGGCTTCTGTGCAAAAGGAATGGATCCACAGATTGAGCTGGTGGGCACACAGAATAGAAGAAAATATTTGCCAGCTGTTCATCAAACAGGGAACCAGTGATTTGTAGCAGGATGCATGGAATTGGGGGCCATGGTTGGGTCAAATGATCTGCACAGATAAACCAGCATTGTGTGTTCTCTCCTGTATACAGAAGCTGAAACGGTTTACTTGAAAACAGAGGAGTGGGAAAAGTAAGGGGAGGTGTGTGGAGAAAGAGAGGTTGGCATTAATGAATGCATGGTGTATGTTTGCATGAAATGCCATTCTGCTCCTCATTGATGTGTACAGTTACTGTGTGTTAGTTTTTAAAGTGCAATGATAAGGGCAGAGATGGATTTCAGTAATATAAGAACAAACTTTGGAGGCCGGAAGAGGCATTAGATACCCCGGAGTTGTTGTTACAGGTAGTTGTGAGCCTCCTGATGTGGGTGCCAAGAACTAAACACAGATCCTCTGGGGAGCAGCAAGTGCTCATAGCTGTTGTGCTCCGCCCCAACAAAGAGATGCTCTGCTTAGAGATATCATTTTCTGTCGTTAGCTTTCACATACCATTTAGTAAAGCCGTTTACAAGGCAAGTTTGCCACTTAATGAGATATAACTGTTTTAAGATGGTTTTCTGTGAATATACAGTAGAAGTAATATTTATTATATAATACTTACATTTTTATTATACTTGTATATTTAGGGAGGGGGCACATCATGCATGGCTTGGCTTGTGTGTGTAGAGGTCAGAGGACAGCTTGTGAAGTGGGTTCTCCTCCTCCCACATGGGTCATGGGGATCAAGCTCAGGTCATTAGGCTTAGGGAGATGAGGTCTTTTATCTGTTGAGCCTGCTCACCAGACCTCATACAAGTATATGAATTTTCATACATATATGTCATATACAGAAAATCACAATTTTTAAAAAACAGGTAGAAAAGAAGAAAATAAACTCCAGGTTCCATTTAGACAAGTGAAAAAGAAAAATTAGTTCTGCAGACGTTAACAGGGATACTGTTTTGGTTAGTGGGTGTATGTTTGATTTATTCCAAATTTTTTATTTTTGCTATTTTCCATACTAAATATACATTACTTCTAAAATGACCAAAATAAGAAAGAATTTTTTAAAAAGAGGACACCCACACATGGCTGATTTACATAAATGTGTGATTTAGGCTGAAACCCATTTGAACAAAACCCACTCCCTATTCCGGCTTGTCACTCCGGGCGGTTATTAAGGAGCCTTCCCACCTTCAAGAATATAAACCTATTTCTTTAGTTCTGCAGCCCGAGCGGAAAGGTGGAGTGAGCCCTAGCATTTCTTCTCTAAGAAAGAACACAATTTCAGTACAGACTCTCTACCCAGCACTGAAAATGTCACAGGGAAATTGTAGTCCTTAACCTAAAAGCTTAAAATCTAAATTATATGGACGAATTGGTTCAGACTCATGAATAATAAGAAAAGGCCTTTTAATCATAAAAAGGCTGGACAATGAAATGAATCGTTTTAAGGTTGGCTATTTCAGTAGAAAATGAGATCCCCCACCCTCCTCGGAAATATTTGAAATGGCAAATGTTGCGGTTGGAACTCTTTCAGACAGTGTGGAAGAAAATAGGCTATGCACAGGATGAAGACACAGCGAGCACTCAGGAGATGGAGGAGATGTCAACTCTGGGCGACAGGAGAGGCTGGTGAAGGGTAAGCAGAGTTCTGATCACCAGTCTAGAGTTCTCTCTGTAGATTCTCTCACACGAGGACCACTTCAGAGGTTTATAAGTTAGGGCCCTTTGAAGGCAGCTGTGCTCGCCGCTATACCACCAACACGAACAGTTAGGGCCTTTGGGAAGAAAGAATCCCCCTACTCAGGGATAATAGCACAATCATGAGCAGTAGGGGTCAATTATCTTTACTCGTGTTGCAGTCATTCATCTCAGAACAGACAGTGCTTGCAACTGGTACTGAGTTCTCTGCAGTGCTGGACAGTAGTTAATGCACAGGAGGGTGCATTTAAGAAGTCCACCTAAAAGTATTAGGTTAAACAAAAAACAAACAAACCTTCACCTCCAAATCGCAAACCATCCAACTGCGTCTTTGTGTTTCCACAGAAAGCCTTCCACAAATGGCATCCCTACCTTGGAACTGATGCTGCAACATAGACATGTGGAGGAAAATTATTTTGCTGTGACAGATTTTTCCTTTCCTTAGAGAACTCATCTCCTGGCTAGTGAGGAAAGTGGTCTAAGTGTGCTGCCTGGTTTAGGCATTGGGCTGCTCTGATGTGCTGAACGGACTGTCCAAGCGTTATGTTGACCATTGCATGAAAATTTCAAAGATCTTGAAGTCTTTCTGTCCTAGACCCTGTCCTGAGATGCAGTCTAGTCATCTGTGGTCTCTGTAACAGCGATCAGGGTGCTGTGGTTCAGTCCACTCATGGATTTGGTCCTGAATTCTCTCTGGCTTCTCTTTGAATGCTCCCTGGATTCTTCCCTAGATAATCTCTGGATTCTGCCCTGATGTTCTGTGGATTCTTCCCTGGATAGTCCTGGGTTCTGCCCTGGGTGCTCCCTGGGTTCTACCTGGGTGTTTCCTGGACTCTGCCCCAGATACTCTCTGGATTCTGTCCTGGATTCTCTTTGGCTTTTGCCTTGGATGTTTCCTGGATTCTGCCCTGGTTAGTCTCTGGATTCTGCCCTGGTGCTCCCTGGGTTCTACCTGGGTGTTTCCTGTATTCTGCCCCAGGTACTCTCTGGATTCTGTCCTAGATAGTCTCTGAATTTTGTTGCAGGTGCTCTCTGGGTTCTGCCCTGGGTGCTTTCTCTCTGCTAGCTTTTGAGCAGATCTCCCTTTTCCTCTGAGTCTACTTGGACCTTGTGTCTTTTTCACATGGTTACCTTTGACCTGAGTGGAGAACTGATGCTCTTCGGGGTTTAAGTAGTGTTATGGGAATGGCCCTATTCCCTTTAATTCTCAACAGTACAAGGGAGATTCATCAAGTTATTTATTTGAATTAAATTTCCATGTGCTTTCTTCTGTGTGTTGTGTTTGTGAATATGTGCGTGCGTGCGTGCGTGCGTGCGTGTGTGTGTGTGTGTGTGTGTGTGTGTGTGTGTGTTTTGTGGTGGTAACAAGGGTGAGGAGAGAAAACAAGTTAACAAAAGCAGAACAAGCTAAGTGTGAGGTTTTCATCGGCTCCATAGTCAGTGTTATGGGATTTTCAGTGCTGAGGTCTCTCATTTCCTTGGATAAGTTTATCCTAGTTTTGTTTCATGATTTCTTCTCTCTTTTTTTTTTTTTGCTCATCAGAGATATATAGAAAGGCTTCTGAATTTTTTTTGATTTCCTATTATGAAACTTTATTGAATACATTTTTTTGTGGAACTTGTTTTTCTACATGGAAAATATATAATTTTTAAACCAAGTCTAAATTGTTCTTCATTTTTAAAAACTTTTCTTTATATTTCCCACTTAAATTTATTGTTTTATTTTCTCTTTTTTGTTTTTTTCTTTTTTTTCTCTTTGAGACAAGATTTCTCTGTGTAGCCCTGGCTATCCTAGAATTCTCTCTGTAGACCAGGCTGGCTTTGAACTCACAGATCTTCATCTGCCTCTGCCTCTCTCCTACTTAAAATTCTTATAAGTTCCATGCTACCTATCCAAGAATGATTTCTAATTCTCATCTTATTGAGAATGGATACATCTTGTCATGCTTTAGCTAGCTACCTTTTACAGAATACACGACTTCTATGAATTCTTTAGACTATTTTATTACCTCTAGTGCATTTTTCCTGAATGGATTCATTTAGCTCTTTTGATTATGCCATTATTCTAGTTACTTATAGTAGATTTTTCAGTCCCTGATATTGGTTTTGCATCTTACGTGAATCTTGATATTTATTCCCACACTTGTATCAGAAGAACAATTGTAGAAGAGGCATCAATTAATTTGCCTGCTCTGTGCAGCCTCCCTTCCTAATGACACAGTCTATGGCCACTGCTGAGGGATGAAAACACAAACACTTGCTCAAGGGAAGCCAGAATGCTGAGAACAGACAGTTCTCAAAAGATCTCAACCAGGGTTTCCTTAGGTTTTTGAAGGAATATACCATAAATTTATTAATATATATATATATGAATGCAAATGTGCACAAACATTATTCTGGTAGCATAATGGCCTTTTGAGTGTTCCCTTCTCACAGACCTGATTCTGTTGTGGTATTCGCAACTTCCTATTTTATCAAAACCAGCCTCTTCATAATTAAAGAATCTATTAGAGTTAAATATCTCCTTGCACAATGGCGGGATGGAGTGTTACTGATTGGTGCTTCCTCTGGTACTCCTACATTCAGTATCACAGCAGTAGGATCAGATACCTCCCCAGTGACACAGACAACACCATCCTATAAGTCAGCTTGACCATCGCTGCAAAATACATCATCACATGCACTATCTCACTTAATTGTTTTCCTCCAGATTTTAATATAAACAACTTTTGACATACCAGAGAGTTCACAAAATTGTGCCATATATGTGATAACTGACACCAGCCCTTCATTTCCTAGCTTTAAATTTTAATTTGCTTGTGAGGTGGCTAGATTTTCTGTCATGGAAACATCCATGGGTGCTTGTAGGCCTTCATGAAGTTTCTTTTGGGCAATGTCTGCTTGGTGTTTCTGAGCATCAGCACCCTTCGAATGAAAAGAGTTCTTTTGGAAGATTCTTCTTTTCAATGGACCCAAATCATCTGGTTCCTTAGTATGGTGAATACAGCTAAAACCTGTATCCTTTTTCCTTCTTGTGAGTAATTTGTGTTATTCACTGGATGCCTGCATTCTTTATTTTTCATGTTTGATAGTTTGAGATGGGTCTGTCAGGACTGATGTGTTCAGTCAAAGGATGCCCTTTCACTATCATACGTCAGGTTAGCTTTCAATTTGAGGCTAAATTTTCCTTGCATTTTAACTTGTACTGTATTTTCTGCTCTACCTGTTGGATTCTGTGTCTCAAGACACCAAATTCCTTTTAAGGTGTGTTGCCTTTTTCTTCCTGTAATGAATGCCCTTGAAAACCTACTTTCACAGTCTTTCTTCTGAACTTTTCGTACTGTCGATTTTTGGTTGTGAAATGATGTTGATTTAAGCATCAGTTGATTGCCTCAGCTATACAATTTTCCGCTCCAATCTACCTTATCTATTTTTTCATGTAACTGTGCTTGCTCCTTGTTTGTTTGCTTGATTTGTTTCTGTTCTGTTTTGTTTTTAAAAGAGAAGTGTGTTTTAGAATAGCACAGTTGAAGAGAACCTGTTTCTTTGAGCTTTTTTTCTTTCTTCCGGGCAGAATTGTCTTTTTGATAGTCTGCTGCTTAGACCACGCCTGCCCTTTCTTCTGTCACATATTTTACATCATTGCTGCCATCCTTTGTCTTCCCATCCTGCAATGATCTGACAGGTCTGTGCTGACACCCTCTTTGGTCTGATGTGGAGCTGGTGATGTTAAACCCTTGTCTTGTCACGTGTATGAAGAGTTTGTTTCCTCTGTATTCTTCAACTTGAAACCACGTTTTTGTTTTTGTTTTTGTATACTCAAATTTGTAGGAATAAAATTGCAAGTCAAGCAGCTTCGGTTTTGGATACTCACTATGTATTCTGCCTTCAAGATTTTATTAGAATATATATTCAGCAGTCAAACTAGGGGAGTCATATTTCCCTAGGAAGACCAAAGGGCCTTAAACTTTATTTTCCTTTTCAGTAAAATTTATTTGGAGGGCACTGGGAGATGTTTCAGTCAGTAAGGTGCTTTCTGTGCAAGTATAAGAACCTGGATATCAACATGTAGAAGAATGAAAATAGATCCATATCTGTCACCATGCACAAAACTCAAGTACAAATTGATCAAAGACCTCAACATAAAACCAACCACACTGAACACAGAAGAGAAAATGGGAAGTACACTTGAATGCATTGACATAGGAAATCACTTCCTAAGTATAACCTTAGTGGCACAGACAGAGAGAACCAATTAATAAATGGGACCTCCTGAAACTGAGAAGATTCTGTAAAGCAAAGGACGCAGTCAACAAGACAAAATGGCAGCCTACAGAATGGGAAAAGATCTTCACCAACCCCACATTGGACTGAGGGTTCATCTCTAAAATATACAAAGAATCAACAAACTGGTCATCAAAAGAACAAATAATCCAATAAAAAATGGGGTACAAATCTAAACAGAGAACTCTTAAGAGATGACTCTAAAATGGCTGAAAGATACTTATGGAAATACTCAACATACTTAGTCATCAGAGAAATGCAAATCAAAACAACTCTGAGATTCCATCTTACACCTGTCAGAATGGCCAAGATCAAAAACACTGATGACAACTTAATGCTGGAGAGGATGTGAGGTAAAGGGAACACTTCAGCATTGCTGGTGGGAGTGCAAACTGATACAGTCAATTTGGAAATCAGTATGGCAATTTCTCAGAAAATTAGGAACCAACTACCTTAAGACCCAGCAATACCACTTTTGGGTATATACCCAAAAGATGCTCAGTCATACCACTAGGACATATGCTTAATTATGTTCCTGTGTTCATATCAGCATTATTTGTCATAGCCAGAACCTTGAAACAACTTAAATGCTCCTCAACCAGAGAATGGATAAAAAAAAAAAACCTGATAAATTTATACAACAAAGTACTACACAGCAGAGAAAAGTAATTACATCTTGAAATTGCAGGCAAATTGATGGATCTAGGAAACATGATATCAAGTGAGGTAACCCAGTCCCAGAAAGACAAATATAATATGTACTCACTCATCAGTGGCTTTTAGACATAAAGCAAAGAAAAACCAGCCTACAATTCACAACCCCAGAAAACCTAGACAACAAAGAGCACCCTAAGAGAGACATCCATGGATCTAAACTACATGGGAAGTAGAAAAACACAAGATCTTTTGGGAGCATGAGGACCATGGGAGAAAGGAGAAGAGGAGGGAAGTGGAAGGGAGGGAGAAGAGAAGAATATATAGCTCAACAATAGCAGTAAAAGTAATAAATAAATGCATAAATTAAAAATAAAAGAACCTGAGTTCAGTCCCTGGAATACACATAAGAAGCTGAGGGTAACAGCACTTTTAAACCCAGTGCCACAGAGGCAGTGATAGGTTTATTCCAGGCAGGGCTTTCTTAGCCTAATGAGAAGCCCAGGTTCCAGTGAAAGGCCTTGTTTCAGTAGGATGGATTGTGGGGAACAACCAAAGTTGACCTTACACACACACACACACACACACACACACACACACGAACACACACACACACACACCACACCTCTCTTCTACATTGTGCATTTCATTAGAGAGAATTACTTTTGTTTTCTCCATTTAATTTGCTTCCTCTAAGTTACTTTCCAGTTAATAGAGGGTTCCAGTTAATTGAGGGGAAGAGTGATACAAATATACATTCAATCTCCTTCTGATCAGATGTGGGGGACTTGGAGGAGATTTTTCTAGGTTTTGTGAGCCCATGATACTTCTGGATAGAGTGGTGCTCAGTAGGAAGGGGCTGCTTAGGAAACTATGCTATGGCCCTCCTCTCCACTCTAGAATACTCTGTCTCCTATACACTTCCCTCTGCTGCTTTGGAAATGTACAGCCTTACTTGTTCATTTATTTCTATTATTGTGGGTTGCTGTAGTTTCTATCTGTTCTTCCTTTCTTCCTTTCTTTCTCTTCCCTCCCTCCCTTTCTTTTCTTTCTCCTTCCTCTCTCCTTCCCTCTCTTTCCTTTTGTTTTTGTTTTATCAAATCAGGGTTTCTCTGTGTAGCCTCCCCTGGCTTGTGCCAGTGATCATGTCAGAGGAAGAGCAGATGGCAATTTACTTCAGGGGATCAGCCTGCCGAGAAATGAAACCTTGATGAGGAAATCCCAAATAGGCAAGGCTCTGAGAGCCTCAACCCCAGAATGTTTCTTGCTGCTGCTGTGTCTTTGCATATTTGTGCTGCCATTTTTCTCTGGTATCTGGCATGGTATGAATATTCCCACTGCCCTTGATGCAGTACGATCATCCCTTGGAAATATCCCGTTCTGCTGGCAGTTTTTACCTGTGGATTATTATAAAGATGATTTCTTCCAAAGATGTACTGTTTCACCAAAACAATGATTTCATATAATAATAGTATTCATTTAAATAGGATTTTGATGATTGAGGGTCTTTAAAAAATATAGTAAGGTATTATGATAGAAGTTAGTGTAGTGGGAAAATTAACATAGGTAAAGGTAGGATAAAATTTTGCTTCTGCCTCCGATAAAGCAGAGTTTGTAGAGGATAAAACAAACAAACAAACAAAAACCAAGGAAATGTCAAATATCTAGAACACATGAGTTTTATTGAGGAACCATATAAACTGTGGCTTAGGTTAATGATTAAGAAAAATAATTTTGTCCCAGTGTTGGGGGAGTGTGCTTGTTTGTTTCCCAGCTGCCCAGGTTCCTGAAATAATCACACAGAAATCTCTATTAATTGCAATACTGTTTGGCCAACAGCATAAGCGTATTTCTGGCTAACTCTTACATCTTAAATTACCCATTTCTTTTAATCTGTGTATCACCACGTGGCTGTGGCTTACCAGCAAGGTTTTAGTGCGTCTGTCTCCTGTGGGCAGTTACATGGCTTCTCTCTGACTCTGCCTTATTTCTCCCAGCACTGAGTTTAGTTTTCCCTGCTTAGCTCTAAGCCACTGGCCAAAACAGCTTTATTCATTAACCAATAAAAGCAATACATATACAAAAGGACTTCTCACACCATTTCTTCCTTTCTGTCTAAATGAAAAGGAAGGTTTTAACTTTAACATACTAAAATTACACACAACAAAACAGTAATCAAGCAAGAATTATGATTATAATATTGATATCCACTTTGTCTTTTATCATAACTAAGGAAAACTATAACTACCTATTCTTCAACTCCATCAAAGACCCCAGGAGGATATAATATTACCAAATTTAAAAGGAAGTGCATTGTAAGCAAGTTCCAAAACTCTAGACTTGATAGAGACATCTCGCTGCCTGCACAGTCACCCAAATTTCTTCTGTAATAGTGGGCATTCATCTTCAGCCTACAGGCCCATAGTATCTAGCAGACTTTTCCATGAAGCAGAAAATTTCAAGGACAGTTTCACCTATACTGGCAGTTTGTCAGTAACTTTCTTCTGTGTCCTGCAGAATGTCTAGAAGTCTCTTTAATGAAGCAGGATCCCGAAGGACCATCTCATCTTTAGGCAAGTTCAGCAGTCATTTTTCTGTGGGTCCTGCATGTCAGGATAACATCAAACAGTCCAGGCAAGAGTAGTTTCTTGCCCTAATGGCTAACCAACTGCATAAGGAGCCTCTTCAATGCCCATCATCCTCTTGAATTAATTGGTGCTGCCAGGAGCAGATTTATCTCATTGTCATAAAAAGTCCTAAGTTTTTTAAAACATTTAAATGCAATATTCTGTTAGTTTTTGAAAGATTTGAAGACTACCTATCTAACTGAAATATATCTCTTCATATCTAGAAAACCCAACTAACATGTCTAGAAGCTTGACTATTATAGATGACTATTAACCTATATTTCTTAATTATACATTACAGCTTTAAATGAACTGCACAAACACAATACCTTAATAAAGAGCAGAAATACACACACATAGTAAAACAAAATTGACTTTAAATTTGTATCAATAGACCAATATCTATACCAATGCAAAATATTCATATATATAGCATATCCCCCTTTAAATGTAAACAAACATTTATAAACAATCATTTAGGGAATTTGGACATTGTTCTCTAGACTACTTCCTGTGGACTGGGGGAGCTGTTAATAAGGTCTGTCATGGAGTATCCTGTTTGGTATGTCCATCTCAGCCAGCAGTCCTGAAGCCATCATGGATGTTGGACTATCTAGGCTGTTTTTTCAGGGGATTTTGTTTGATCAAACCATATTAGTCTGAAAGGAATCCACAGGTTTTCATCCTCTGTGGAAACAAAATTACAGTAACCCAGATAACTTAAAGTATTTTAATTTTAATATTATGAGATATGTTCAGAGGTTTCAGAGTGCATCAGAGCTGAAACAAAGCTTTGAAATAAGTTAAAATTAGATTAAGATGTTTTGTCAAATAGCTTTGAGGTGAAAAACCCAAGAAGACAATCTAAAGTTAACAAGGACACATAGCTGAGTAATAGATTCATTAAGGTTAGGGATCAAAAGCAAAGCATCCCAATTATTATTGGCTGATGTGCCTTTCTTGCTAGGATTGGCTGGTGATCAAAGATGATGATTAATTCATTGTGTCCATTTCTGCCCTCTACTTTGAGTGGGTATGTACCCTAAAGATTTAAAGTAGAGATGACTGGTTCTTTTTCATATACAAAAGTTTAGATTTGTGATTCTTTTAAGATTTCTTATAAATTTCCTTTTGAGATAAATAATAAAATGATTGGTCCTTCCTTTGTAACCAGCCCATCCTTCTGCTCTTAGCTTTCATACTGTGGATGCCATGCCTTTCCCACCATTATAGACTGTATTCCCTTGAACTCTAAGCCTAAAGTAAATCCTTCCTTCCTTGAATTGTTTTGTCAAGTGTTATAGCATAGCAACTAGAAATGTGAGCAGTAAGAGTGCACATTTTATCTCATTAGTTAGAAAGTACACAAATATAAATATTAGAAGATTTTGTATTGAAAAGATCAAGTTTTTTGTTTCTTGTTCTGAATGGACCCAGAAAAGATAGATACATTTGAAGAATTCAATCACCACTGATATTTCCCACAATAATGCACATAAAACAACCTGGATCATTCTAGTAACTGGTAGTGCAGGACCCCTTATGTCAATTTTGCATGTAATCTTTATTTGTGCCTGTGTTTCTTCTCCTTCTGTTACATTCAGTAAATCAGAAGCCACTTTGAAGTTTGCCATCCTGACTCAGGTATTGGCAGTGTCTCTGAGGAGTATTTTCTTTCTCTGTCCTCAACAGGGAATGTTCTAGGTCATCATTCTCTGAAGCCTTTATTCATTTATGTATTATTTTCCTATGTGGACTTTCTAAGATGGAGCCAGATCTTTTTTCTGTAGTTACAGCTAAAGGCTGTTTGACAATTTTCTTCAACAGTTCATCACTAGAAATACATTCTGGAGGGAGCCCATTTTTGCTTACTCCATTGGTGGCTGTGACCTCTGTTTTCCTTTTACAAGTTGACTTATTAATAACATTTAGAAGCAGTAGGAAGCCACATTTTGCATATTCATCAGGAAACATAGGCCGTATATCCTCATAACCCAGCACAGAGCATCTCTAGTTTGGATTGAGCTTGAGTGGCTTTTAACGATTAGTCCTAGTAGCTTAGCTTCTGATTAATATATAGATCATTGTGGCTGCACAACAGGGAACTGTTTTCTTTTGACTTCTGCCTTCCTTAAGTGGAAATAAACACTAAGGTGATCCTACAAAAGAGAGTGTGTGTAAGCATATTATTTCTAATACTGCTATCAAAGCCCCTTTAGATTGAGATTTAGATTGCCAAGCATTTGACTAACTTGTACTTATTTATCTCTGGAGATATGTAGGAAACTAGGAAAGAATGAACATACAATCAATATAAAGCAATTTTGGGGCCCAGTAGATTGGATGATATTATATTTGTCAGGAGGAGGCTGCTGTTTAATTCACAGGCACAGATGCCCACATTCATCTGTGACATGGAATCTGTCCCTAATAAGTGTTGTCTTCCCTGAGGCTTTTCTTGTTAGTCTGGTCTCCTTGCTCAAATTTCAAAGTTGTCATCCTCAATTCTGGTGAAGCTGATGCTTCATGTGCCTCATTCAATAAAGGTGAGGTGTGAGGGGCATGAGTTATGGATCCAGCATCTAATGCTTTATCAAGTATGCCTGGAAGAAAGTGTAAGAGTTTTATTTAACTTCATAGCCATCAGATACATTAAATCCCACAAGTCTTGGTAAATTATTAAACAGTTATTGATTTTGTTGTGGTGAACATAGAGATGTATTGACTTTCACCTTAGTCAATACTTTCCAACAGCATAATCAATCTTTATGTTTACTGAAACATGCATTTTAATCTCAGTGTGTTGTATATATACATTCCAATGCACAGACATTTATTTTATGGTCCCTTTGAACATTCCTGCAAAGGCTATTTCCCCCTGCAGATCCTATTAATATTGGTCTAATTTGCCCATCCTCAGTTCCTTTGTGTGTTTCTTCCAACTACTTGAATTCATATTTTTCTTTCCTTGTTTGATAATGGAGGAGATACCAAGGCCTTGGAAGAAATCTATTTGCCTTTAATGAGCAAATTGGGGATCTGTCTTCCTGATGAACTCGTGATTAATTGTGAACTGTGACTGCCTGTCTCCACCTATATTAAGCTTCAGTGGAGGAAGAAACTTGAAGACTTTCACTCTCCAACTCTATGTGATAATGTGTTATTCTGGTATAAACCAGACTAATACTTGATGAGGAGCCTTGCCTGAGAATCTGCCACACTTAGCTGTAATCAGCTTTCAGTTATGTGATAATATAACTAGACAGAAAGTAAAACTCATATTTGGACAAAATTAAATATAAAACTACAGAATATATTCCTGGACATAGGGGGAGCTGGGAGGACCTTGGACTTAACATAGTGAAGGGAACCCTGATGGCTCTTTGTCTTGGAGAGGGGTGGAGAGGGGGTATGGGTGGAAGGGAGGGGAGGGAAGAGGGAGGAGGAGGGAAGGAGATGGAAATCTTTAATAAAAAAATGAGGAAAACAAAACAAAACAAAAAAAAACTACAGAATATAATATAGTCAGTTGTAGCGGCGGTCGGAGGAATTTGGAAATAACCGAAAATAGTCCTTTTAGAATAAATCAGTTTTAAAAATGAGAATAAGGGAACTTACAAAGCCAATGGTCCAGCGAAGCAGAGGGTGACGTGGGGGAAAAAACAGGAGGGTCTCTCCCCCACCCGGTTCTTTTTAAAGGTACCTTTCTCCCCTGGGGCAGCCACGCCTCTGAACGCAGGGATTGGGCCAGCTGCCCCAACAGTCAGTATGAAAAAAGAAACCCTTCTACTGTCCCTTTTGCTAGTTAAAATTCTACCAATAATGTAAGTATCTCCTTGAGAGACTCAAAGTATTTCTGTGTTACTTAGATTATCAGTTGGTTACCCAGTAAGCATTTATGGACCTTGTACTGTGTGTCTGGTCCTCCACTGTCCTCTTGAGTTGCTTGTGTACTTGGCTTCTCTCTGCTTCAGGTCTTACCTTTGATCTACATGTTCTTACTTTGACATTCTTCAAATACTGTGTATCCCATGATCAACTGGGCAACAGAAAGACCACCTGTTGAACCAGTGTTAGTAGAAAAATGCAGTCTGTATAGAAAGACACAAGGATGACACATGAGGAAGGTGAAAACAACAGGACAGATTTATAGAAGTGTCTTGCCATATTCTACACATGTATGTGCACAGACTCCCACACATGAGTATCTGAGACAAAGTAGAAAGTGGTAGTTTACTATGAGGCAACTTCATATGACTGACGTTCTCAGAGGAATTGGGAGTCAGCCATCCTGAGTTATAACTTGGCATTCCAATTCCCAGAGGAAAATATGGTCAGGAAAAATGGAAAGACATTTGCAAAAAGGGCAAAAAAATTAATTATTTTTTTCCTGAAAATAATAGTACTAAATGAACATTTCCTGACATTCCCTTTAGAAACAGGAGGCAGATAGTAAAGGAGAATGACAGCAACCCAGAATATTTTTCAAAGATGGTGACTATGATCATTACCCGGAAGAGCACCTCAATGAAGCATCATTCATATCTGATGGGCCTGAGGGCATGTCTAAAGGAGGTTATCCTGATTATAGCAATTGATGTGGGAAGAGTTGGCCTACAAATGAGTATCACCCAAGTATTAGGGCCAGAACTGTGTAGGTGTAGGTGTAGGTGTAGGTGTAGGTGTAGGTGTAGGTGTGGGCATGCTACTATTTCTTTACTGTGGGTGCGACCAGCTGCTTCAAGTTCCTGCCAGGCCTTCCCAATAATGGTGGACTGTAAGCAGAATAGACCCTTTTTGACTTCAGACATGTTTGTCGATATTTTATCATGGCAGCTAGAGATGAGGCTTGGCCAGGGATCTTCAGATGCTTACAGTGTCTATGACCAATATGAATAAGTAACAACCCCCACACCGCTGATGCATATTTAAAGCTAAGAACTTAAAAATGAGATTTATGTTCAAGTTGTTTTTGTTTGTGTGCTTTGGGTCAATGTGAGTCTTCAACATGCATCAACAAGACTTCGCAAATCCTACATGGGCATGAGAGAAAAGTCATTTGAACTTAAATATATAGGTCTTATGTATTGTATATCATCAAGGTGGCCTTAATGTAAAGTTTTGGCTTCTAATACAAAGAGGAATTATGTTTAAGGAACTTCAGGTGGAAGAATAGTATTAGTCTTACAAAATTTAAGACTAATTGGGAATTTTGTAACGTCTTCTTTTTTCACACTATGTAAAAATTTAGATTACAAATAAATATGAACAGGGTCCATTTTGTTGTTGCTGAATGTCCATAGGAGTCAGGAGATGTAGCACTAGAATATGTTACTGACTTTCTTGCTTAGCCTCAAAGACTATTTTACTCATGGTTAGGGATTTAATTTGACTTAAATCTTCAAGTATGTTGGTGTTTTGTGGAAGGATCAAGGCATTTCTTACTTCCCAACTGTCTTCTCACTGTTAAGGAAAGGTCTCATGGTGGGATTAATTGCCGGTCCTTGTCGTGGTGTCTCTACTGGCTCTCAGAAAACTGTGTAAGAAATGAAGTTCAAGTTTGCTACCCCATATATCAAATTCAGTGTTCTTACTTCATTCTATATCCCAGCTTCTTCTTCATGGGTATCTAATGCTCTTAGTATGCAAATATGATTATTATATGATAATCTATGTCACCTTACCATCTCGTTAATTAAAATACAAATTTTGATTTGGGTAAATATAAACCAGTGTGTAGTTTTATGATTAAAACCATGTTAATTATATATTTTATGTGCTGAGCTATTTATACGTCTCAGGCTGACTTTGAACTCTTGATCATCTTGCCTCAGTTTATTGAGTGCTGTCATAACAGGCATTCACCATCATGTGTGGCTGCTACAGGAACTTTAAGATACATGGAACTGACTGGTTTCAGCAGTTATTTTGGCCTAGATATTCTTTCCTTGAGACTTCCTGAAAGGGTGTTCTTGGGTCTTCTGCTTTATGGATTACTTCTTTAATAAAGTATCTATATGATAAGAACCCTGTGTTCCAGAAAGTGCAGCAGTCTATTTAGCATTTAGTCTATTTAAAACCATGCCAGCAGTATGGCACGGGGGTGATAACCTAGGTCTAGATGTGAGGAGATTTGGGTCCTTTATGTGCTTAGGCTAGTTGGATGGTGCTGTATTTTGTATAGGGTGTGTTCCCCTAAAGGCTCCTGGGTCAAAGGCTTAGTCTGAAGCTCAAGAGGGTATGGAGAGGTCATTATACCAAGAGAGTGCCAACACCAGTAATGGATCACTATGCTGACAGGTTCAGAATGCTATAATATTATTGGGATACATTAGACGCTTGGTGATGAGCACTAGTGGATGAGCTGTGTCAATGAGGTCATAGCTTTGAAGTCTATACCCTCCCTGCCTCCGGTCTCCCCACACCTTGCATCCTAGATGCCAGGAGGCAAACTGCCTTCTTCTGTGCTTTCTTTTCAGTGATGCTTCTGCTTTTTCACAGACCCGAGAGCACCAAATCCAGCCGGCTCTGAACTAAAACCCGAGACTGCGAGCCAAACAAATCTCCCTTTAGATTGTTCATGTATGCCTTGTGCTTTCTACAATGATGAGCAATTAACTCAGATGTTTGGATGGTGGTATTATGTGTCTGGACCTCGTGGGCGATGCAATCCCGGAGCGATGACTATGGGGTGTTCCTGACAGTGAAGGGCGGGGACGGACCCTGGCGCTTAGTACGCTCTTACATAACAGGTAGTGTTTCAGTGCGAAGAGCAATGGGCATCCTGTTGCTGTGGATGCTGTTTGTTGTATTTTAAATTTATTAAAACTAAAGTGTAAACAGTTTAATATGTTTGCAGCATGCAGTAAAGACAAGTTGGGTCATGAAGTCTGGCATTTCTACCCTGGCTTTTCCTACTGACAACGGCTTAATTCACTTTAAAGTCTGGAGTTCTGTTTCAGAGGAAGAACATTTGTGAAGAAATGGATGAAAGACAGTTCTGAAATGATGTGTTCCAATACGTTTGAAGGCTATCCAGTAAACACGATTGTAATTTATATGTAGGGTTTGTATTGAAAATTTCTGTCCACCCATCCATTCATTGTTTATTTTAAATGTATGCTTAGGAGCAAATCTACCCAGGTTGCTCTCCAAATTTGGATTCCTAAGCGATGGCTGCTTACAAAAATGACAATTATAGCCCATTCTAAGCTGAGAGACATTCTACCTCATCGTTTCAGTTGTTGCTGTTGTCGTAATCTAGACTTTATCTGAGGAGAGAGAGACAATAACAATGAAAAGAATGGCAGGATGTACTAGTATCTTTTCTTGTTGCTTGGCAAAGTACCTCACACACACACACACACAAACACACACGTACACAAACACATAAACCACATACACACAACACACACACAAACAAACACATATATATATATACACACATGCATCACACACACAAACACACATATACATATATACCACACACACAAACATACCACACACCACACACACTTACACATAAAGCACAAACATGCATATGCATAAACCACACACACCACACACACAAACACAAATATACATAAAACACACACAGACATAAACACACACCACACATACAAACGCACATACACATAAACCACACACACACCACATACACAGCACACACATTCACACACACCACAATACACAAACACACCATATACTTATACACCACACATACAAACACACCACAGACACACAGACATACATATATACACACATACCACACACACAAATGAACACACATATATACAAACACCACACACAAACACACACCACAAACACACCACATACACCACACACATTTACACATAAAACACAAACATGCATATGCATAAACCACACACACATACACTACACACACAAACACATACACCACACACACACCACACAAACATCACACACACAGCCACACATACACATAAACCAGACAGACACACCACACACAAATACGCATACTCATAAACCACATACACACCACACACATTCACACACACCACAATACACAAATGCACACACCACACACTTACATACCACACAAACATACCAAAGACACACAAACACACATACATATTAACCACACATACAAACACACCATATATACACACCACACACACACACACACACACACACACACCGACACACATACACACACATAGACAGACAAAACTAAACCCAAAATTCTTAGTGCTGCTTCCATCCCAGGAAAGAAATCATAGTGGCAAAGCTACTTAGTTTGCTTTCTATTTTTCATTCAGTCCTGGGCTGAAGCCCATAGAATGGTACTGCATACATTTAACATGGGTCTTCTCACCTTGGTTAACCTAATCTAGAAAATACCTCACAGACACACCCAGTGATTTGTTTTCGTGGTGATTACAAGTCCTATCAGGTTGACAGTACAGATTAGCCGTCACACAGGATAATCAATGAACGTCCTGATTGCACATAATACTGCCATGTCATCTTTGAATTGTCTTATCTGAGAAGCTCTAGGTGCTGTACAGATCTGATCTCGTTCATTTTGATGTTGCAGTTATTCCTGCCATATTATTTACAGGTTTAATTTCACTCCTTCTTCCGTTGTCTCTATTGTAGGGCCCTACCAGTATGTAACCTGGTAATCACTTCTGTGTGAACTGTCCACACACAAAGCCTTATTGTGTGTTGTGGTGCCATCTCTGTTTCTGCAGCCTCTCATGAATCATATGTTCCCCTTTAGAGGACGGCTGTGTTGCTGAAATGTTTTCTTCTGGGGAATGGAAGATTCAGGACCATGCAGAGCGGGTTGCTCTAACAGCCACCTCTGCTTACTCAGAGCCTTGGCTTTCTTTTCTTGCTGCAGCTACGGACATGCTGGAGTTACTTACTGCTGCAATGGTTCCCTGACAGCGATCCTGGAACCACCTCCGGGAAGTTCTTGAAAGGGAGAGGTCTGGACCTTGACAGCTTGTACTCCTGCCTTCAGTGAACCGTGGAAACAGCTGTTTCTGGAAGTCACACTTAACCACTTGAAAACAAGCTCAGAAACCTGGAATGTTGAACTTGTGCTGATTGTCTGTATAAATGCACATCTCTGATAACCGTAGGAATTAGGTGTGGGAGCTTAGAAAGCTGTTGATTTGTCTATGAAGAAAGCCCAGGATAAAAGTTCAACTTGGCAGAGTGTCCCGAAGTTGTAAACATTTATGAAAACAGCTGGGCAGCCCATCCAGAGCTTGCTCTATAGCATGCTGAAACAATATCAGAAGGAAAGGCTTCCAAATTATTTCATTTAGGTACAATTTACGGCAATAAACTCGATAGTTTATTCTTCCTACAGGAAGCAGGGAGCAAGCATGAAAGCCTAGGGGGGGGGGCATTCACATAAAAAGGAACTTGAGTCTATTAACTAGAAAGATGGGCCAACAATACTTAGGGGATTCATGATGTTCAGAGCCGTAATGACCATGTGGTAACCACTAGTTCCCTCTGGCCCTTTACATTTAACTTATTAAAATAATAATTTAAAACTTAGTTGCTTCCTCATGCCGTCCACAGTGGGAAGTGAACAGAAGCTACATTCCTGGGTGCCATGTTGAAGAAGGAAGACAAAGAACATTTGTTATTTCAGGAAATTCTGTGAGGTGGATTTGTTTTGAGTTTCAGCATTAGCCTCTGGGAAATAAATCATCTCTAACTGATTAGGAAGTAAGGGATCACTGGGTCACTGATGCACTATGATAAATCTGTAATTAGTGTCTATCTGTGGCAACAATGAGGCAATTTCTATGGTTTAGACCTAGACCCTAAATGCCCTCCTCCCTTACCTAGACTCAGTTACTAAAGGTTTGGTTGGCCACCAGGCTTTGGTGTTACCGGGGTCATGAAACCTCTAGGGGCAGAATAGAAGAAAGTTAAGTCACTGAGCCATGTTCTTGAAGGAGACGTTGGGACTTGAACCTGCGACTGCCCTCTTTGCTTCCTGGTGTCCCTGAGATAAGCACCTTCTTCTAGCACACAGTCCTCCAGAACCAGTGACACTGACAGGGGCCCCAAGTGACCTGGACAGACCTAAACCTCTGAAACCATCTGATGGAAGCAGACCTTCCTCTTTTCTTGGGTGTGTCGTCCCCATTGCGGAAGCTGACTGAGATAACCTGACCGTGTTCTGGGAGGTTATTCCTTCTGCCATAATTGCTAGCCGTTTTGGAAGGGGTGTCTTTCTCCTTCATATGGAATGCTCTCTTAAGTCTAATGTGAAGTTTAAAGATTTGGCTTCTCCCCTTGTCTTCTGTATTTTGGTTTAATATGTTGCCACTTTCTTTAGGGAGTCCATACTTGCCTATAAGGACTGGGCTAGTCCTTTGTAGCCCTCACCAGCCACCTTAGGCATGTGCCTTAGACTTTTTCTTGCATAAAAATGCCTGTGATGATGATCCTGTTATCCTCTAGCTAAGTGTCACTTTCAGGAAGGAAATCTTCTGAAGATTTCATCACTACACATAGGGATGCCAGAGTTTCCTTATGGTGTGAAATGGTTGTTATATAAATATATAAAAAAAGACTTAGAAGAGAGGGGGCTGCAAGTGCTCATATAAAAAGCAAAACACATGGGATGGGCTTAAATTAAGGAGGATTTGGAATGGATTTCTGGAAACATTGAATGGCTTGTAACTTTTTTTTGGCCTGGGGAAGTTTTTAAACATTCTTTTTGACAATTGTTTGCATGAGTGCAATGCACTGTGATTATATTCAGCCCCTCCCCCTTTACCCTTCTCTTCCTTAACTAGTCTCTCTCCTACTTCATGTCTTATTCTCTGTCTTGTTCTCTGTCTGTCTGTCTCCCTGTCTTTCTCCTCTCTGCCTCCTCCTTCTCTTCCATCTCTCACTGAGTTTTATTACAGCTGCTTGTGAGTCTTGGGTAAGGAATTACTTATTGGTATTCAGGAAAGTACCAGTGGGTTGTACCACTTAAGAAAATGGCGCCCCTTTCTCTGGCACTTCTTTCTTCGTCACAAGCTCCCCAGTGAGGAGTGATGCCTCCAAGCTGCCTTCTCAGTCCATGACGGACTTCGTCACAAGCTCCCCAGTGAGGAGTGATGCCTCCAAGCTGCCTTCCCAGTCCATGACGGAGCATTGATGTTTTATTCAGAAAAGCTGGATACATACTGAACAGGTCCCAGCTTGTCATTGGTAATTACTTTTCACATCAACTGTGTTTAGCACTGAGTCTGGTACAGACATGTGGCCTGGGTTTCTGGCTTCCAGAACTCTGAGAGAACAGATTCCGGGCATTTTCAAGCATTAATTTTGTGATAATTTGCTATAGCAGCCAGAGAGAACTAATACAGACTTTCTCTGGCATTTTCCCTGAGCCACTCTAAGAATTATCAAATGTATAAAACACAAAATCCAAGGTGCTTAGAAGAGTTTCTTGAAAGAGTTCCCTGGTCCTTTGGAATTCTTGACCCTCTGGCATGCCCATCATGTTTGTAAGACCAGAATCCTTTATTTCTCTGTACTGTCTGTCCCAGCTAACTGTTTCTTTGAGAATGCAACTGTTACTGTCTGCACTGTTCTTAGAGACATGCCCATCACCGTAGCTTTTAATCACCTGTGAGCATCCTGCTTGATGCCCCTTCCTCTAAAGGAAGGTGAGCTGCCTATCCTCATTTGCGTCTCAAACATATAACCATTGGACTCTCGTGGCATTATGTTTTTTCATCCCCATCCATTCAACAATGAAAATAAAATTATGTTTCAGTGAGAAATAGATTTGTATGTTTCAAAAGTGCGTTTGCTGTGGTTTGAATGTGCAATGTTCCCTCTAGGTTCATGTGTCTGAACACTTTGGTCTCCAGATGGTGGCACCATTTGGGAAGTTTGTGGAACCTTAGATGGTGTCTTGTTGGAGGAAGAGAGTGACTAGGGGCCAGGCCTTGAGGTTTTATAACCTGGGCACACTTGCTGCTTGCAGATTCAGTATGACTGGCAGCTTCCCTCCCTTGCTGCCATGCCTTCCCTGCCATGCTGAAATGCATCCCCTCAAACTATAAGCAGAATAAAGAATAAGAATAAACCTTTTTTCTCTAAGTTACTTCTTAACCTAGGAAAAAAGTTACCATTACAGATCCATTCATAAAAGTCAAGAAATGAGACAAAGAAAGAACAAGTAGACTGTAGGTATGTCTACCTAATTACCATCTACCATTTGACTTTAATCATGGATTCTGAGTCAAGGAACTAGTCAAGCTATGCTTGGCCTCCTTACCAGTCAGGACTGGGAGATAATAATTGCACAAAGAAGCTCGAAACTATGCAGCTCTGGTGATTATTCAGGAACAGGAGATTATAACAGCAGCCACCCCACTGCTGAAAATACAAATATGCAACAGTATGTAACCTCTTTCCTTGGGAGACATCCGTGCACAGTTATGAAATGTATTTGGTTATTTTTCTTTTAAAGTTCTATATCGTCTTCAGTAAGTGTGACCTCTTGCTGTTATAATAGTTACATATATTTTCTCCCCACTTTTCCTTCTGCTGTTTTTAATGGACGATTTAATAGTCCTAAATGACTTAATCCAACAATCTTTCTTTTAGCAGCTTCTCATTTCTGAGTCTTGCTATTGAGATCTCTTCTAAGTTAGTAAAGGAATTCTACTATTATATGATTTCTTTTACATCTAAATCCTAAATCTATTTAGATATTTCCTTTGATATGATGTATGAATCCCCAATTCTATTTTTTTTACAGTTATCACTACTTTATATAATAAATTTCCATTCAAGTCATATATCCTTGGGTGTGACCTTTATCATTTAACAAACTACCATTTGAATTGGGACATATTTCTAGAATTCATCTTCTTTTATTAGTATATATATTATCCAAAACTATATTGTTTTGAGTCTCAAAATTTCTAACATATACATATTGGTTTATAAGATCAATTTCAGAGATTTTACAGTTATTATTTTTAGTGAGTTATTATTAGTTAATTTTAAAATTAGCTTGTACATTTTAGGTGAATATTCTTTTATTGGGATTCTTCATGAATGAATTTCATGAAGTTGCTTAAGGAAAATTGGCGTCTTCACTGGACTTTTGTAATTAGCAAACACGGTCTGTCTTTTCATTTACTCAGTGACTTTAGGTTGTTCAGAAATATGTACCTTCTTTTTCTCATTTGCTTTGAAAACTCCTTGTTAGGTTTACTTCTTGGTATCTTGTCCCTTTTAGAATTATTGTTATTGCCATTCATCTTTTCCATTATACTTCCATAGTAGTGTTACTTATACATATGAGAAATACCATTTTCTGTACATTTTGTGTATGTCTATATCACCATCTAGAATATAGTGGGTGTCTATAATAAGATTGGCTTCTGAGCCAGCAGTGAGGCCACAGTCATAGGGCTTGCCCCAGAGACATAATGGCTTAGTACAGAGCCAAAAAATAAATATGGAAACACAATGTGTAACTGTTTTTTATAATAAAGGGCCTGAACAAAATAAAGCCTGTTTAGTAATATATCATCGTAATTTATGTGTATCCATCTACCCTTTATGGAAATCTCAGAACCTTGAAAATGAAAATGTCATGCCTTATTTCTGGACATATCTCTAGAGTCAAGCGAATGCCCAGAAAACAAGGGCCCTAAATATTCGTTGAACTGAATAGCACTGAATTTTCTGTGAACTTTGAACTAACAATGTTTTAAGTTCATTTGTCCTCATAACTATGTAGCCTGTGATGGTCTTCTTCCTCCTCCTCTTCTTCCTCCTCCTTTCTTCTTTTTCTGTTTTTTCTCTATGTATTTCAGTGAACTGTGTGCATACAGGGCCTGAAGACGTCAGAAGAGGTCATTTAATCCCATCAAATTTGAATTATAGAAAGCTGTAAACTGCCACATAGGTGCTGAAAATCAAACCTGGGTCCTCTGAAAGAGCAGCAAGAGTTTTTTAACCACTTAGTCATCCTGAAGCAGCCCATATTTTTCAGTCAGCTTAAATATCCTATTTCTATTGCTGTATTGTCACAACACGGATTTGAGGTGTCTGGAAAACAGCAATCATGACTTTTCTCCAGAGCATCCTTGCATGTCTCAAACCCTGAACAGGGTAAGCCTCTAGTGTTCTGGAGCAGCCCTGTGGACACAGGTGAGCTGAATCAATGTCCCCTTTGTAAAAAATTTTTTGGGATTTTTTTCAAGACAGGGTTTCTCTGTAGCTTTGGTGCCTGTCCTGGAACTAGCTCTTGTAGACCAGGCTGGCCTCGAACTCAGAGATCTGCCTGTCTCTGCCTTCCAAGTGCTGGGATTAAAGGTGTGCGCCACCACCGCCCGGCTTCCCCTTTGTAAAATTTTGACTGAAATGCCAAAGTTAAATTTAGGTTACTAAACCTAGTTTCAGCGTGTGCTCTTCTAGGGGTGAGCTATAAGATGCATCTCTTTAATAACACCAGGGAAGCAGGAGGACACTATAATGGGGGAAATTCTAGGTATAGGATTTTTAGCAAAAGTAAAATAAAGACTTGCGGGTTTATTCTGTTTTTATATATTTATAGCCCGTGTAGCTCAGGAGAGAGTTTAGGTCCTTTCATAGGACCATATACTGTGAAGCAAAGTCATAAAGCACAGAAGAGGATGGGAAGGAACAGGGCACAGAGCAAAGCTGGCTTAGCGGCAGACTGCCGCCGGTGGGGAGGCTGAGGGTTAGAATCCATCTATCATAAAACATATTGAGTATTAGTGCACTTTGCAATACAAGAATCTTAAGAGTTCTAACAATGGCACATATATATTTCATGCTCATATGTTGCAGGAGTCTACTTAAGCTTTAATTTAATCTTTGTAATGAATTGCTAAGGTGGGTGGTGGTGCTATTCACTATTCACTTTTATGGAGCAGCTACTACTAATGTTGAGACATGAAGACAAATCGACAACCCTGCGCCGTGTGATAAAGAACTCCTGGGATCTCGACAGAGAATGCTGCAGTGGAGATCACGTGGCTTATCTTCTGATTCAGCCGTGGACCAACTCCCGGGATCTCGACAGAGAATGCTGCAGTGGAGATCACGTGGCTCATCTTCTGAATCAGCTGTGGACCTAATGGCCCCGTGAGAAACTCACAAAGATTCTTACAGGTCCATACCACAGAGAGTTATGTTGGCGTAGCATCATTTGGGGCGGGTTTTAGAGACGTATACACAATTTGCAAGCCTTAAAAAATTAAAACAAACAAGCAAAAATGTTACAACGTCTAATGGCAACTGGTGACTCCGGGGTGGGGGGCAGTTTTAATCTTTGAGTTAGGAACTTTAGCCAATGTGCTTGTAAGTTAGGGAGACTTGACACTTAAGAGTAACGACTAGCTTCCTCATCCTGTAAGGATAGACCTGGATGGGTGACATGACGTATGTCAGTCAGGTTATGCTGTGCTGTGCTTTGGAAACAAGAAAGTTCCTGAACTGCATTGACTTTGCACCTCCCCCAGTGCGTTTTCATGTTCATTTAAAGGCTGACATTTATGATAAATGTTCCCCATTATCCAGTCATGGCTTGGGGCAAAAGACTTCCAAGGTCAGTAGCAAGGTAAAGAACAATTGTAGTAGTGGAAACTACTCTTCCATCTTGCAAATGGGAACGGAGACTGAACATACTGTTCAGGCTTATGCTAGCCACCGAGCTTCCTTCTCTAGCCCTCTGGGATCAGCATGGAGTGGACGTGTAGAATGTTCCTAATTTGGGTCTGTGGCTGCAGGAGGTATGCCTGTGTAGGCGATACCCCAAACTGGTATTAGTTTATAATCCTGTGTTTTTTTTTAATAGAAACATAATAGAGTTGGAAAATACTATGCTTCTGTTTGCCTAATACATATTATGCACTTCATATGTAATACAGTTGTGTAGTATAGTCTGGAGACTTAAGCCTCAGCTAACGTTATTTACATGGAAGGGATGATGCAAGGGGTGATTGAATCTCAGACCACCTGTTGACCTAAATGATCACCGAGCCTCTTTCCAGCCCAGAGCTTTTATGATCCTGTGGGAATATTTGCTCTACATTTTAAACAGATGACTCCAAAATGATAACTCTAAGCAAGAAATTGCCTGTGATGTGGCAGACACCGACTTCGTTCATCTCTCTTCACTCTGAAAATTTCACCTCGAATTTATTCTGTCATCTCCCCCACTCTTTCTGCATAGGACATAGGAATCTCCCACAATATCACATTGCTGGCTTTCCCCATTATAAGTAGCTAATGAGTCTTCATTCCTTATTTCATGAGGCTAAAGAAATACAGATAACTCCAGCAGGACAGCATGTACTTCTCAATGGTTGACAAGGGAATGTTTTATTAATTTGTTTTTAAAACATTGCAATCAAATGTCTATTCAGATGTCCGATTCTTTTCTCCCAGTAAAATGAGAAACGGTTGTTAAATGTTTTTCATGTCTCCTGTAAATAAACAGCAACATGCTAATGGATGTACAGCCAGAATTAATCTCAGAAAGAAATCATCAGTGACATGCAAAGAATATTATACGCGTTTCCCACAGCATTTTGTCAAGAAGCACATTTTCATAAGGACAGTTTGCATTTGCATTCAATTGCTTTTGTGCTCTCTGCCACACATTTTGATCCTTTAAAAAAAGAGAAAGAAATAAACAAAGCCAACTTGTATGCCACTTGGGCATAATAGTATTAGATAGTATGAGGCTTGTGGAAGCCATTAAAGTCACCTCCTGCTTCCTCCCAGGCACATAAGAATTCATCTTGCAATTTCACCCACTCAAGGGCATGAGCTTCCAAACCTTCTCTGCTAACTAATTATACTATCTGACAACACTTTCTGTCATGATGTTTTCTTTTACAAATGGTGGGACTGAGCTGCCTCTTGTCTTTGTTTCCAAACCTCCAGGAAGCAGGTGAGCAATCAGCTAGAGTTCTCTGTAAAACTGTCAGTGTTTCTCGAAACTCATCAAAGCAACGGTGACTTTATTTTGTATTGTTCACAGTCTCTGTCTTTAAAAGAGTCCTCTCTCGCTTCATCAGTTTTCAACCGGCCCGAATTTATTATTCCACTTATTTAAAAAATGATTATTTTTCTGCAAATAGATGAATGCAAAATAACATGCATTTTTTAAAGCCAAGGTCTTCAAGGAAATTTTGAGGGGGTGGTTTGAGGAAAGAGAGCATTCATGGAGAACATTGATGGCTGTGATGATAAAGAGGGCGAGCATTGGTTTGGGGCACAAACAAATGAAGAGGAAAAGGGACCAAAGGAGCTAACTGAGCAGTCAAATGTGTCTCAAGATTAATGTCATCCAGACATGATGGTACGTATGTTAAACGTGGATTGTGTATGAAAAAAAAAAGCCACTTTGACTCTGAGCAAAGAGAAGTGCGTGGTGGCAAAAAGCCATACTGCCTACAGCCTGTGGATTAATGACCTAACTCTTGGATGGTCTTAAAGAGGTGCAGGTGCAAGTGGGCTCCCAAGAATCCTTGTAACGAGCTGGATTTATGGTGCTGTGCAATGGTAGGACAGTTATTAGCAAATAACAGGGATGGTGGGGTAATGACCTGATCGTTGGCCTATAATCAATCAGTCGTTGATTTCTGTGTGCAGTTCTCCTGGGAGATTATTAGAAGCAATACACAGCTAAGGCCAACCACTGGCTCACTGGGGACCCATTAGTGGCTTGCAGGGGGCCCATTAGTGGCTTGCAGGGGGCAGCTATTCTATTCCTGTACACAGAAAAATTCTGTTTACTGGAAAAACAAAGAGAAATGACTGAGAGATCTCTGTCTTTTTCTTGTGGTCTATTTTCTAAACTCAATACATCTCTGAAACAAACCTCATTTAACTGCAAATAACTGGAGAGAAACTAATAGATGGTATAGTGTTGACAGAGATTTCTGTCCTGCCCATTCCTGCAGTTATTCAGTTCCAAAGAAACACACAGAGGTCTATCTAAATTAATCATAAACTGGTTCTTGTCTGTGTTAGCTACATGGCTTGGTACCTTTTATGAGCAAGGCATTCTCTCTCATCTTGCTTCCTCTGCGGTTGGGTGAAAACTGCAGACTGAGTCTTTCTCTTCCCAGAATTCTCCTGTTCTCGTTGCCCTGCCTCTATCTCCTGCCTGGTCGCTCTGCCTCTACTTCCTTCCTGGTTGCCCCACCTATATTTCCTGCCTGGCTACTGGCCAATCAGCATTTTATTAAAATACAAGTGACAAAACTTTACAAAGTACAAGACCATTGTCCCATAGCAGTATAGGATTCATTTATCAAAGGTTTTGATGATAATGTATGTCACCAAATGCATAAGTAGGCTCCTACTAATGTATTAAATATATTTTCAAAGAGGCTCAAAACATGGAGAACTCTGACTTAGATGTTATGTGTAGGTGTGCACAGATCATTTGCAAATATTTTAAAGAGTACTTAAAATGTGATTCCCCTCCCCCACTTGGCCCAGCAGCCTCAGCATTTAATACATTTACTACCTTATACTTGTGATTTCATGGTTGTGTTCGCATGTAAAGTTTCTTGTTGTAGTTAGGGTTTCTAATTTCTGTGAAGAGACACCATGACCACAGCAACTCTTATAAAGGAAAACATCTAATTGGGCTGATTTATAGTTCAGAGGTTCGGTCTATTGTCATCATGGCAGGAAGCATGGTGACATGCAGGTAGACATGGTATTGGAGAGGAGCTGAGGGTTCTACATCTGGATCAGCAGACAACAGGAACACAGAGAAGTGACACTGGGCCTGGCGTGAGCATGTGAAGCCTCAAAGCCCACCCGCAGTGATGCCACACCTCTTCCAACAAGGCCACACCTCCTGAGAGTGCCAGTCCTATGAGCCTATGGGGGCTGTTTTCATTCAAACCACCACAGTTCTGTATCTAGCAGGATAACTGAAGGCTAACTTCCTTTTATGGAAATGCTTATTTTATTTTTAATTAGGTGTACATGTGTGCATGTGTGTGTGGGGGTGCCTGAGGAGGTCAAAAGACTATGTCAGATCCCCTGGGGTGGAGTTAGAGGTAGTTGTGAGCTACTGGATATGGGTGCAGGGGAATAAACTTAGGTCTTGCGCAAAACCAGCAAGTGCTCTTAACTCTTGAGTCACTTCTCCAACATGAGGCTAAGTTTATCAATGTGGTTTTCTTTGCATGAAGTAAGTCACTTCATTCATTACACTCAGTAGAAGTAGCCTAGGCATTTTTAATGTTGGAATTCCCGTAGCTTCAATTCACTTTATAGTGTAGCAATGCTATCATGTGGCTGGGATTCAATTTGCTTTATCCAGATCTGCAGCTTGGATCCGATCATGTTGTCAAAGAACTGACCTGTCAATGAGAGCTCACAAGGTGTTGTGTGTGTTCTCCGTGACTAGCAGCGGTATGGGAGAAACAATTTGTCCCATGAAAGCTGATTTAGTGAGATCAGTACATACACACAAAACAGAGCAAAGCTTAAGAGAGAGTCCCAGGAGTACAAGACAGAGTTCTTAACCCTGGTGAAGCTAGGTTAGTCTGGGCTCACTGCGAAAACAGAATAAACCAAATCAAACCAACGGGACGAAATAGCCACATCTTCCAGAAAGCGTCCCTTTCTCCTCCTCATTTGGGGATTTGTAACTCAGAGGTATTAGTGTGTTTTTAATTATTATATTATCTGGAGCTTGGCCACACCTCCCTCCCCTTTCTTTCCCACAGGTCAGTATCAGTAGGTGTGTGCAGAGGCACATCTATCTGATGAAGGCATCCCCATTCAAGGTTATTTGCAAGAGAAGTCGCTGCTAAGTTGTCTGCCTTGTCTTTCCAGCAGAGGTCCAGGAGGGATGGAGATGCTGGTGGAGGCGTGGCGAGATGTAGAACTGCGCCCTGGGGCCAAGGGTTTTATTTGTTTAGCTTCATGCATGACAGGGCTTGGAACCATTTCCGTGCATAATCCTTGTTTAAATTTTTATGTTTTCTGTGCACATCCTAACTGTTTCTTTTCAATGTAAGAATGTAATCCCACCACAATAAAACAAAACCCAACAACTATGAGGTAATGCACTTGGTATGAGTGACATTCACTCATTCCATACACTGTTCTATACTTGTGAAATATTACATTGTACTTGATAGGATTCTATGGTGCTGTTAATTTAAAAAAAATACAAAACTAAAAGTCTTCTGTGAAAAGCCTATATGCTGAGGATGATGAACTGGAAGCATGGAGACAGGCTGTCCTGGCTAATACAGCTGAGGTGCCATTGCATCTGGGGGCTGCATGTCTGGATTATTTTGGGGGGGAGATCACAGTGTACCCCCATTAATTAGACCTGCAGCTGCTTGCCAGGAAGCCTCAAACACATTGGATAGGTCAAGCAAGCTGCGCTGACCTCAGTGTGGCAAGGTGGCTGTAATTAGTGATGACATGTTGCATGTTTAAATGATGTAAAGAGAATGACCGAGCCTATATAAAGACTTTTAATTCCACCACATCTTGGCCCACACAATGCTGCTGCTGGGCTGTGGGCATCAAGATGGACCTCAAGTGTAAGGCATAGGAGAGGAGGCAAAAGAGCCTTTCACAGGTGTCAGGACAGTATTCAAGGGGAGAGGAGGACCACAGGTGACCCCTCCCCTATGAGTCTGGGAAGATTCATCTCTCCAAAGACTCTTCTACCTGCTACCGTGATGTGGCTTGATCTGTCTGCCCACTTTACAGGAGAGACCTGAGCAAGAAGTGTGTGAACAGCGTGGGGGTTTTGTTAATTACTGTGACTTGATCACTCTGTGGTGAACACCTGCCTTAGTGCGCCATGTCAGGCCCCGTCTATACACAGTACACCCCAGTATGCGTTTGACTGTTTGACTTCTAACCGACGTGCAAACATGATACACAAGTGGTCAAAACTCCATCGTCAAACTTTGGATTCTAAGCTTTTCCTTGCAGTGTGCAGTCTGACACTTGTGAAGGTGAGTAGTGAGGGTGAGTCTGCTCCTAGCCAGCCATGTGACCGTGGACAAAAGAAGCCAATACTATAGAGGGGGTTTTCAGACTTGAGGTGGTTTCACTGTTTTTCAACTCTCTGATGGTGTGAAGGTGATGGGGTACCCTTTAAACTACAGTAACCGTATGCTAATGGTGAACACAGAGACCTAGTAAATAAAAAACCTTTTGTGTAGCATACAATGATGTATATGAGGTAGTCAACGTTTTTATGTTTTAAAATAGAATCTGTGTTAGGTGATTTCCCAACCTCAGGCTTGTGTAAGTGGTCTTGAAATGAGCTGGACTGAACTGTGGTGTTTGATAGCTTAGGTGTGCTAAATACATCTTTGATTTAAGAAGTTGTTCGGTTTAAGAAGTTTGATTTAAGAAGTCCAAAACTTGTGGTGGGTGATTTGGGGCATAACTGTTGTATGTAAATTGTGGGACATGTATATGCAGCTGCTGTTTGTCAGTTGAACAAAACTAAAAGAAATCCTCAAATAAGAAGTGGAATTGTGTTGAAATGACAGCTAATTTGAAAGCAAGAATCACACAAAAGAACCATGGTCAGCCTTTACCAATTGCACCCCTCCGCAAACTTCTCAAGAGAGCAGAGCTGGAAGCATGTGAACAGAGTGGGGAGTTAGCGAAGTGTGACTCCATCTGTCTGCAGAGGGTGCTTGCATCATGCCCTGGATATGTACAGCGGGTCTCTGACATTTCCGGTTGAGCTTCTTATGTTCTCAGAAGGATAATGTGAGCATTGCCGCTCTGCCTTCCTGCTTTCTGCTGGTCAGGGTGACTTGCTGCTCCCGCCAGTGTGGACTAGTCCCTCGCCACTGCTATAGCTGCTCCATGACAAGGAGCTGGCCTCCATGGCCTCTCCATCCCACTGTATTGTCCTGGACTCATCTTGACAATGTTTCTTGGACACTGATGCTCGGGGGCTTCCCCGATGCCACTATGTCAAGAGCGGTTACAAGGCTTCCATTTGGAGCTCCCAGGAACTACCTAGAAATTTCCGGGAGAAGGCTGACCCATGACTTTGACTAATGAGGGAGCAGAGATTTTTTTTAGAGCCTCTCCCGGCACAGCTGAGAGACCAACAGGGACCGACCCCATGTTAGTTGCCGAGCAAGAGCCAGCTTGGTCATTTCCCAGTGTTGACGCCATTTCTTCCCCATCATTCACCACTTTGTTTTTCCTGTCTTCTTGGGACTATCTTTCTCAACAGCACAGGAACCGAGCCTCAGGCTGTGTTTAATAGTCTTACTCCATGTTTGACATGTGGCTGCAGACATCTTTTAGATCTCACACCTTCTGCATATGAGCAAGGACATTCCAGTCCCACCCTCTGTCTACCATAAAAACCACAAGCTGCTCTTTTCTGCCTCTGCTTAGCCATTTTCTCTATACCTCATTCTCCCCAGAAGGCCTCACTATGTAAACAGTGAATACACACACACACACAAGCCCCTTTGATGTGTGTGTGTGTGTGTGTGTGTGCCTGTGTGTGTGTGTGTGTGTGTGTGTGTGTGTGTGTGCATGTTGCCAGAAGTCTCTGCATTAGAATCAACTTTTGGATGGCATCCATTCTGCTACTACCAAGTGACTGCAGCACCATGGCACCAGACAGTGTCTGTTCTTTGGGACTGGGCCTGATGCCACCACAGGATGCCCTCAGCACCCATTCAATGAAGATGGAGTGGGAAGTGACACTGGCTATGGGCTAGGCCCCAACGTACAGAGCAGGTGGCCAAACCCTGCAGATAACACTTAGATCTGTCTACACAAATCCCAGAAGGTAATGGGGGAAAGATGCTTTAGGGATTTCATGGCGTGAATTGAAAAGATGAGGGGATGGATGGCCAGTCAATCTTCGAATAGAATTTAAAAAGCCTTAGGCCTCTGCCTCTTTGTTCTAGAACAAAGAATGCCCAGGTGTTTTTTCCTCATGAGCCATATGTTAGGGTTCTTCTAGCATCTTGTTCAAGAAGGCTGCCTCAATAGGCAACACGATCTCAGAAAGAGCTGAGGTATGGGTATATGCCTGGGGCTGAAGAGAGTAACAAAACTAGCTAGGATAAGGTGCGCTCATCTTGGTTACTTTGAGTTATCATCACAGATGGCTATAGACTGTGTGGTATAAGCACTTTACACTCCTGGGGACTGAGAATTCAGAGCTGGGTGCTAATGAGATTGTCCTTTTGACCCACAGAGGACACCGGTTTTTCTCCCTGTGTTGTCATGGGGTTATTACTTGCTGTGGGCTCAAGGAGGGGAGTGAGTGGTGTTGCTGTCTTTGGATAAGAACAGCGATCATGACATCCTAAAGGTTCATCTCTACATAATATCCTACCGAGGGGTGGGACTTCCATCTAGGAGTTCTGAGGTGACCAAGCAGTCCATAGCACCCAGCCTGTGAGAACAGAGGCCCCCACAGGAGGGTGTCCCCAGAATCCACACAGACACTCAGGACAGACTACAGACTAGCTCTCGTATCTCCATGGCCCTCTTGGAATTCAACTGCGGAGGGCTCGGGAACTGAAGCTGGTGGGATGGAAAGAATTTAAAACACCACGCGGGCACAGGGAGACTCGCCCTGCTTCCTCCAGCTACCAGCTTTCTGCGGTATCCTGGTCCTGCAAGGCTGAAGTTCCAGCCAGCACAGAACAGAATTTGATACACCCAGAAAACTTTGAGATCCTAAACTTTTGTCCTAGAGGAGGGGAAGCGATAGCTTCACGGAATGCATTTTAAGAGACAGTGAGAACGAACTGTAAAATTAAATGGTATAAGATATGATCATTCAACCTAACCGTTAGGTCTGTTTTACCATCCAATCCAGTATTAAGGGAAAACTTTAACTTCCCATGAATATTTTTGGTGACTAAATTAATAAAAGATCCCAAGACACAATCTAGATTTGAGAGTTCTCATGGCTGGTGGTCTCTGGGCAAATATTTAAATTCTTAATGTTGGAGGATGCTGCAATGCCTAAAGTGGCCGCTTGGTGGCAGCCGAACACGAGCGGTGAGGACTACTTGCTTGGAGGCCCAGAAGTTTTACATGAGAAGCATTTTTACTCAGCTTCCCAGGGCAGCGCTTACTCCTGTTTTCTCCGGCAGTGTTTCTTTCGTAGCTGAGCCCTTGTTGGTTCCGTGAGGCCAACTTTCGTGCAGCTTTCCGCACATCCCGGCTGCCTTCGTAATTAAAGCAGGACTCTGGGATGGTGTGGAGGGTCCTCCAGGCCTTCGTGGTTCCTCCTTGTGGCCCCTCCTTTCATTCCTTCCTTTCTTCTTTCCTTTTTTTGGTTATCTTCTTACTTTTCATTAAAATCTGCCCCAAATGAATCTTGTAATTAGTCCATTTCTTTAAAATTTCATTTCTGAGAACCCAATAACACCTAGAACAAATTATGATCTTGTTAAGCAATAGTTCTATGAGGTTTATTTATTTATTTATTTATATTTATTTATTTAGTGAGTGTGTGTGTGTGCGCGCACATGTGCGTGTGTGCACATGCACACACAGGCAGATGCTACAACAGGACCTGTGTCGGTCGGAGCAGAGCTTGTGGGAGTTGGTTCTCTCCTTCTACCACGTGGCTCCTGAGAATTAGACTCAGGTCCTCGTGCTTGACAGCAATCCTCTCTACCCGGAGCGGGGTCATTGCCTCTTTGCTTTGTCAGAGATGAACGTTAGCTGCCCTGTGGGTGCATAGAGAGCTGTAGGTTTAGAAACTGTGGTGCTGTCATGATCAAGACCTGACAGTTGGGGGAAAACTTGCTTTGCGTCCTCAGGCCAAGCAACAATGAGATACCCTGTGAGTTTTAGGAGATTAGTTCAGTCAGGCTGTGGACGTTGTGTTTGTGACAGTCACCGTGCTGGACTCGCTGGGTGATGTGATGAGGGCCACCAAATGTGGCTCCTCCGTTGGCGTCATGTTCAGACATAGTGCACAAGTGTGACTTCAAAGAAAACATCCGAAGGAAGATCTGCAGACTGTGGGAAGGCTCATAGGGAAAAGAGCACCTATGGATGGGCTAAATAAAAACATCTGGTGCAGGAGGGCTGGCTCGGCTAGGTCACATGAAGAATCACACATAATGGGAAGTCTGATGTTTTCTGTTGCTGTAACATAGTAACTGAGACCAGGTGGGATGTCAGGTTGACACACACAATCATTTCTGAAGAGTCTCAGTACTTTACTCCTTTGCAATATTTTATTTAAATCCCATCTCTATGTTTTTTTTTTTCACTTTTAATATTTCAGTTTCATGTTCTGGGCTTTTCTACAGTTTAGCAGGACAGCAGATGCGTTTGAGACTCAGCCACACAGGGAATGTTTACTGGGCAATTCCAATCACACCACAGGCCAAACGGCTTCCGGCATTTCCAGTCTTTTGTACTTTCATCGTTTCCACCTTTGCCCAAGTCATCTTCTTTCTCACGGACCACCACTGTTCGGCCAATGACGGAATGGTCTCCTGAGAGTGAGATCACACGATCTTCAATGGACACATTGGCCACACCATCCTTTCCAGCAGTCACATGGCCCAGGTCTCCCACATGCCTCTCTTGATCCGCTGGTCCGCCATGTTTCTTGGAGTGAGGATTAAAACGAGGTCCTGCACTGGTACAGCCTTGAGATTTATCTCCAAACTGATGAACGTGGAACCCATGTTGGCCTTCAGTCAATCCTGTAATTTGTCCTGACACCAAAACTGGTTCACCACTTGCCTTCTGCTCAAAGTGGATGGTGCCCTTCACAGGGCCGTCGCCCTTCAGCTAGCACACGGCCTTCATCGCCGTGCTTCGCGAGGAGAAGCGCGGCGGCCTCGGGACCAGAAGAGGGCAGGAAAGCCGGACAACAGAGGAAGATATCGCAGGAAAGGCCGGCGCAAACCATCTCTATGTTCTTTTATACAGTTCTATCCCCTGCAGATTTCTGTGCTGGTGTTGAGTGAGGAAGCCTTTAAGAGGAAAGGTCATGTGAAAGCTAGCTAGTGGAAGGAGCTCCTGTCTAGAGGATGAATCCTGTCTGGGAGGCAAACATGAATTTTCTTAAAACAATCCCTTTGGCGCGTGTCAGGGTCCCTTGCCTGCTTTTCCTCCGTACTGTGATGTGGCTAAGGGCTACGTGCCTAGGAGTCTGATCTCCTGCAATTTGAACCTTCCAGTCATCAGACTGAGCCTAGCTACCCTCTTTAGTTTATCACATAGCCTCTAGTATTTATAACAGAAAAACAAAATGCGCCACAACATGGCTCACGATGAATTGAGCAGTTTCAGCTTTCTGCTAGTTATAACCTTTTCCAGACTGGTCACAAAGAGTTAACACAGATTTTGGTGAAGGAATCGACCTGGACTAGTCGATAACGTGCTACAACTTGAAGCTATTTTTGTTTTCTCTTGCTCATGTTCTTGTAATTGTAACATCACACAATTCATGGTGTCTCATTGGGTGATGTGGCTTCACTGTTCTTTGCTTCCTAATTTGACAAAATATAATTTTATATATAATAATGGGTTGCTCTGCAGATGAAGTAAGTTGAAATCTTGTAAAGTGAATCATAAGCAATTTGTAAATCCTCGCATTATTGGAACTGTTGTCAGAGGATGGGCATGGGTTCACACAGTGAGACCCCCCATAGAGCTGTAGCCTAGGCAGTGCAGGATGTAATTACACTGAAGTTACTCACTGGGTAAAGCCAGTGTTTCCTGGGGTTTATGGGACAATTTTCCCTGTACATGGGGCGCCTTTGTCGAGTAGGAGAAGAGAAGAAAGGAGTGGGTGTTTCTGCTTGGATAGCGAGGTGCAAGAATAATGCAGCCCCTGTTTGGCTCCTTGAATGGTCCTTTCCTGAGTGACATGAGACGTGTTTATGTAACTTAATAATAGTAATAAAGACTGATTTCGAACGCTGCCATAACACTAAGTGGGAGTTGGCCACTACCAGCCTTTCACATATTACTTTCTCAGACTCTATATTGGTCTGGTGCCATCTGCTGTCTATTCCCACCTCCATCTGAGCCACAGAGAGCCTGGGTCTGAGATTGGGATGTGACACACTAGGCTCACAAAGTGAGGTGATCACTGAGCGGGAAACTTTGGTTGGAATCTGGCATTCTATCCCCAGGCTACAAACAGCTTTAATTCCCTAGTCACCCTTGCACTTCCGAGGCCTTCACATGTCTGTTTTTACACACATTATTAAGAAAGCAACCAGGAAGACTTTGGCTTCCTCTTCCTTTGACAAAGGAGAGCTTATGCAGTGAAGCTGCACAGGGGTTGACACCATCCACGAGGACACTCCTAACCCTGAGTGTTTGTAAGTCTTTTTGAGTGAAGAAATGGATGAATTTGAAGAAAGTGATATCCATGGGAATAAGAGACAAAGGTGTGCAATGAAATCACTGCCTCCCAGCGTCTATCCAGTAGGAGCAGGACTGCCATCTACTAAAGAGAAACCAGATGTCTACCTTTCGTGGTTTCAGCTGCACTCAATGCAAACCTGTAAGCGCCTGCAGCGCTCCAGGCGCTGTGCCGTTACTGGTTGGGCTTCTGTTTCCTCCAGATCTTACAGCTTCACAGAGTGAGATATTGGGGAAAGACTTAAGTTCGCTGATGACAGAGACGTTATAGAAATTTCTGGAAGTGTAAAGGTGTGAAGGGGACAAATACTCAGGTGTGGAGACGTCTGACTAGTATAAGATGAATGAGCCGATAGAGCGGAGCATATGAGAAGGTACAGGCCAGTTAGAAAACACGAATACAGAGGGACCCGTTTCGAGCTGAGAATGGAGAGGGTAGTTTTGAAGGGAAAGAAGAGGGAGCAAGCATCCTTAATACATAGGACAACAGTGCAGAGCTAGGCTTCTCTCTCAGAACTCCCAAGACTCAGTAGGTATACGACCATGGCAGACATCCTGAAACCAAGCAGAAGTACTGGTTAAGTCAAAGAGGAACCCATGAAGTGACTGACTTCTCCAATAAGGATTTCTAACTCTGTCTGGGCCCTGGCAGCAGCAAAAGTTCCCTTTCGTTTTTCATTTTGGTTCCTGCACTGCTGCTTGTGGGAGGAAGCCACACACATGCAGGGTGTGGTTAGGAATACAGTACTCTCCCCGCAGCGGGGGACTTAGGCACAGTTCGCGCTCAAATACAAGAATGGAAAGGATGTTAAAGTCTCGCATTCCGTTCATGAAAACTGTCTTTATTTTGCCGTGGATTTATGTCTGCATAAAACTAGAGACTTTGTCTTCCATCCATCCCAATTTCTGAAGCTGTGACTGTCGTTGAGCAATGCCTAAGTTGTGCGCTCTGGCTTGGCTTGGGAGATGGGTCTTTGGAGTCATCTGCTGGGGCCACGTTACAGGAAATTGGTTGATAATGAGATAACAACCCTCATTAGCTCAGCCTGTGGAAGCAATTATCTCAGTCCACAGCACAGTTTACCTTTGCCCTGGTTGGAAGGACCTGGCAGATGGTCGGTTCTGGGAGGGTTCACCGTGGTTGTCTTTGAAGTCTCAAGTTTGTTGAAAGCAGTGCCTTACTCTAGTGTGTTGGTTTCAGTGATGAATAGCTGGTGGCCTTCAGGCTTCATGTGGAACAGGGGTAGGGAAAGGAGCTACATCTGAGGGGAGCCCTCGCTCTCTGCCTCCTCCGGTGTAGACTCCCTTGGCTATTGGATGCTCTCCCCTCCCCAGTTCCACAATTCCACTCAGAGAGAAAAATATTTCCTTAAGGGTTACGCTGTTGCCTCCTCCGTCCCTTGTCACTTCTGGGATCTGTGTTCACTTCTTCCTCCCCAGATGTCCCTTCCTTCAGTCGTTGTCGGATCTGATTGGTTTGTGAGACACAGAGACAGACCCTATGCAAAATGCTAGGTCCAGGCCTCTGGACACCGTGGAGCATTTTTGCCTTCATTAGTATTCCGGCAACATTTTAGAATACACACAACAAAACAAAACAAAAAGGCCAAATGTATATGTTGACAGTCCTTTGAACCTACCTGGTGTCTGGCTCATACTTAAGTACACAAACAGATAAAACAAACCGGTCTGCTTTTCAGGCAGGAATTCGGTACATTGTCAAATAAATGAAGTCAAGTAGCTTTAATAATCTCCTGAAATAAATTGATTTTCTTCCCCTGTAGCCAGCTGCCTAATATGAAATAGCTGTGTGATAGGCCACTAGCTGTAGGCACCGCCTTTATTGTCTCTGCAGACTCCTTTGTTGAACTGACATATGAAAAAGAAAATGTAATAGGAGCCTCAAAGCTAGTCTAATGAGGGTGACCTAGTTGAAAAAATGCTAAAGATTCTCTAGTGTAAAATCGTTTTAATTCTCACTAAGAATAAGACGAGTCATTTGGAGTTCTGAGCACTTCCAATTAGCGAGCGAGAGAGAGACTCTGATTAAAAAAATCAGACCTGCTGACTAGCAGAGTGTGCTTTAGCTTTTTATTTTGATAAGTGACTTTAAGTATTTATTATAATAATCCAGTCTGTAGACTAATGGGCTGCAGTGTGTCTTTTAACTGTGATAACGGGAAATGAGACCCCGTCATAAGCATTTGCCATTAAATCTTGGTTGGGAGGTAAAATGAAGTCTCTTTCCAATCGCAATGATCATGTTTTTCTGATTAATGAAGTGAAAAATAGATCATCTGACTATATAGAAATTACAAAAACCCCACACACAATGCGACACACACAGACATTAATTGCTGTTAGTGGCTCTGATGTCTATCCCGAAGCTCCACATTTAGCTGTCTTTTTTACTTGCCTGATCAAGTTATTTGGATTTTTTTTCTCTCTTTATGGAAGAACAGTTTCCTACATTTTATGGCTAGGTCTCCTAGCATCAGAACTGGAGTTGATTTTCAGTGCGGCTTCTCGGGGCTGCCTTGTTTTGTGAGCATGCAGAATCACCTGCCTTTTGCTTCCTTTGATTCTTTTCTTCCCAGCTCACAGCTGTCTCAGTGTTGTGCTTGTTGGACAGTATACTAGCATGTTCACTATTTTGTCCCAATAATTATTTTATTTTACTTTTGTGTGTGTGTGTGTGTGTGCATGTGTCTGTGTGCGTGGGTTGAATACATGTGTGTACAAAAGTGTGCGGGGTGAGGGTGTGCATGCACGCCCTCCCACCCACATGCGGCATGTAGAGGAAGACATTAGGAGCCCTGCATTCTCTGCACAGTTTCCTTGAAACAAGCTCTCTTACTAAACAGGGAGCTCACTGTTTTGGCAAGGCTGGCATAGCTGCAAACTCCCAGGATCCCATCCTTGTTCCTTGGCTATGCTTGGCTTTCACAGAGGTAGTGGGGATCTAAATTCAGATCCTCATGCTTGCACAGGAAGCCACCTCAGTTGTCTCTGCAGCTGCCCCCACCCCAGTAGTGTTGCATCAGCCAGACATTTCATCTGTCACCTTGGCATTGACACCACAGTTCGTGGATGACAGGTGCAGAAGAACTCCTTGGTGGATGGCAACAATCTGCTAATGACTTGCTTAATTTGTAGATAGCAGCAAAACAAACAGAGGCAGATCTCCTGGCCTTCATGTGTCTGCTTGGACTATGCGAGAGCCTTTGTAATTGATGTTATTAGTTTCTTGTCGAGAACAATGAAACAGTTAAACATCTCGGCATCTCTGAAATGCACCTTCAAGTGTGCGAGGCCATTTTGGATGCAGAAAGCACTTCAATGACATTTTGCCATTCATCTAGTCTACGAAGGTCCTTGCCAGATCTTTTTTTTTTTTTTTTTTGAGTCTTCATAAATTCCCATGGGTTCTGCAAGATCTGGAGGCTGATTTTATTAAGGGACTTTTGTTGAGAGCTTCCCAGAATAGCGATATTGTCATTAGGGACAGCTCAGGCTTTGAATATAAACTGTCTCCTTGGCTTCGATCCCTCTGTGCCCTGCACACTCGTCTTGATTTGGCACATCTCTGGAATAACTGCCCTCCCCAACGTTGGCTGCCATGCTTAACTCTCCTGCTTTTGTACCACTCCGTCTTTGCAGTTACCTGTGATGTTTTGAATCTTTCAGGGTGAGGCTCATATCTATCCACACACTCACAGAGATATTCTTTGTGACAGCTTATCTAACACAGTCAGCAATCCCTTTGCCTCATGTGTGACTCCCACCTTAGCCTATACCCGTTCTAGACTTCAAGGAAATTTGATCTAAGAAGTGTTCTTTGCTGCTACTGTATTTTTGTTATCATTATTGTTCCAGTGAGAGTCATTTCATCTGTCACCTTTAGCAGTGACAGTGCAGCTGACGGATGAAAACATTCTGGAGTTAAGGGTTGAAGGACTCCTAAGTGGATTCTAATAATCCGATAATGATGTATTTAATATTTACAGCCAAATGAAGTGGATTTCTTCCCTAGCTCTCTATTACCACCCTAGCTAGTGCTTAGGATCTCACCGTGCACAAACACAAGCGGCCCCTCTGTGATCTCCTGACTCAGAGAGAGCAGCCCAGGCTTTTCTCTTCTCCACCTGGGACTCTGAGCCTTCTGGGCTGAGGACTTTTGAGATGATAATCCCAATCAAACTATACTGTGAAACTCCTGAGGGAGTTTTAAGAAAGCCATTCGCTGTTTAAGATTAGTATCTATGACACTTGCCCATTGTTAGTTAACAATGCTGCAGGTGGCCAGCTCAGGTGCTGCTTTGTGCCTTAAGTGTTTCCCCGTCCAAGCTGGAACATATATGCAGTCAGTCTTGTGGGTTGATCTTTTTCTCCCTGTCACACAGGCGGTTGTACCTTTGGTCATTTCCATTCACTCGTGGGGTTCACAATCTGCCTTTAAAACCTGATTAATTGAAATTAAGTGCTATCTCTGACCATGCGACAGAGCTGCAGAAGACCTGACTGGCCATATTAGAATAGGGCTCATAAGTTGAACATGTATGTTGTACACAAACACCCACATGAACATGCATACGTACATCTGTACATATCTGAATACGGTGATGTTTCCAAGTAACTGGAATAGAAAAGCAAATACTGCGAGGGTCAATGAAGCCAGGATTTCAACTGCTCCCCATTACGTGTTTGCTGACATCCAAATTTCCTGTCTAGAGAAGTGTGTAAGCCCCAAGGCAGGAAAGAAGTTAGAATGATTACTTTCTTTCTGATTTATATAAATGGAAGCTTCTAGAGCTGTGTTCTTATCAGTCTCACACGCAAGTGGTCCGTTGTGACCAATCTAGAATATGTATTTAACAGCAGCTGCTAGGGGACGCTGGCTTTTTTTTTTTTTTTTTTTTTTTTAAAAAAAAAAAACTTCAATGCACAGTTCACACTGTTGATGCCCTGAGAACAGCATCATATCTGCCTTTGAATCTTGGAAAGATTCTTTCTTTCAGGAGCTTTGTAGGAGGTTTCAGCACGCTGTCTGGGTCAGCAGGAATGGATACAGATTCATGCATTATGATAGAGATGTCACTTTATTGTACATTAATACCGGAAGTATAGAGCTACCTTACTATTCTATTTTTAAGAAGAGTGTTCTTAACAGCCCTTTGCATTGTTTTTGGTAGAAAGTTACTAATTGCTCTAGGGCTTCATTTTTTTCAAATAAAAGCAAAGAGAAACAAATACTCTAATGGATTTTCTTATCATTAGACTATAACATTCTTCCCACCAGCCCCCACCAACTGGAACTTGTCTGTCTCATGCGACGACATTCCTTCATGTTAGCTTTCTGCTACATGACAATGTAGAGAAGCTAATAAACAGTTTGCTTTTTGTTTACAAAATAGTTCAGTTGCCTGGCATAAGACCGTGCTGTGGCTGAGGTGATTAGCAGGCAGGGTGCATAAAGCTTAGAGCATTATTCAGTGCCTAGATCAACATCACATTCTCAGAGCCGGTTTAAGCGTGCATGCAAATAACAGCTATTGCCTGCCTCGTTCACTTTAACACATAAAAAGGCTTTGTTAAATATGGTAATCAGACAGCTGGGAAGGTATCATTGCCCTGCAAGTAGTATTGAAATCTTTTAAAGATTTGTTAAGGAAAGAGTCCGCCGTCACTCAGCCAAGGGGTGTTTATCTGCCGCAAAGTGAAACAATCATAACAATGAATGCAAAGGAATCAGGCAAAATTTTATTTTTATTAATAATAATGAAGGCTCCACTTACTGGATTCCTTAGTTTAACCCAGAAATAGCTTTAAGGTCTCAATTCAAAATAATAATAAAATAGGCTTAAAGATTGTATTTATGGCAGTATATTTATTTCTGTGAAAGAATGCCTTAGCAGCAATGGGTTGTGGATGGGGAGACGTGGCTTGAAGTTTAGCAGTGTGGGTCTTTATTTAGGCACAATAAGGAGTCTCTCCCTTAGTCAACATATGGGCAGCTACCCCCAAGTCATCTTGATGACTTTGAACACCTGTTCAGTTGCTCTATACTTGAAAAATAAAAACCAGGCTAACATTCAAATGGATTTCATGTCATTAGTGACAGAGGGAGAATATCTGACAGGAAACTGGGTAGGTTTTAATTGTCACAAAGCTGACATGATGTTTTCTGTTTGTACGGCTTATGTGAACACTCTCTTAGAAAGCTTAATCAAGTGAATTGTATTTAAGGTAATCCTGTGGGGGTGCATTCCTGTTTATTCTTTATTAAAAATGTAAAGACTTCTGGAAGTTATTTGCTCTGTATTTATGTGCCAAATAAAGGGAATTAAATCGTTGCACAATACCTCATTCCTCCCAAAAACAAACCCACAAACACCTCTGAGCTATTAACTAAAGGCCAGCAGAATAAAGTCCCAAGTACCTCGCAGATTATATAGTGTTTTAAGTACCCAAAGAGGTGATGGTATAGGAGATAAGTGTTGGGTACTCGCTGTAAGGACAGCACCAGACTGCTAAAACCCGGGGACAAAGATGCTTTACTCTCCTATTCGATGGTTGCGCACACTAGCAGAATACATTCCTTTTTTAAATTTCTTTTTTATTTTTTGACATAATTTTCCGCTGATTCTTAGGGAATTTCACATCATGCACCCCAGTCCCACTCACTTCCCAGTCTTTCCATGCCTGCCTTCCACCCCTGTAACCTTTTCACCACGCGAAAAGAAAAGATAAAAATTAAAATAAAAAACAAGCAAACAAGCAAACCATTTCACTGAACCCTCTGGGCACGACCTGCTCCGCTGTCAACTACAGTCTTCTCTGGCGCCCATCACCTCTGTCTCGTCTCCAGTTCTGTCTTGCATGTGACACTTTGCTCCTCGGTCTTTCCCGCCTCTCCATCACATATTCATTTGTCATAGTGCCATTGGAAGCTGCAGTGTGTCACACAGTACCCCCTTTGCCCCAACAGCTTTCCTTGCAAATACCCATTGCAATGAGTCGTGGGTCTGGTTCAAGGACTCTGATTTCTGCATCACTATCAATACTGAACTCTCATTGTATTGGCTGTACCTGTGTGTCACCAGAGAGGAAGGAGCTTCAGTTGAGGAAAGACCTCATGAGCTCCAGCTGTGTGGCATTTTTCTCAATTAATGATTAACGCAGGAAGACCCAGCCTGTTTTGGGTGATGCCAAAGCTGGGCTGGTGGTCCTGGGTTCTATAAGAATGCAGAATGATCAAGCCAGTGGAAGTCAGCCAGTAAGCAGCTCCCTTCCGCAGTCTGCTTCCAGGTCCCTGCCCTGTTTGAGTTTCCGTTCCTTCTATGGTGGACAATGCTGTGGGAGTGTAAGCTGAATAAACCCTTTCCTCCCCAACTAGCGTGATGGTCACATTGTTTTGCTGCATCCATAGAAACCCTAACTAGGACAAATTGATGCCAGCTCAGTGGGATATTATGTGACAGACCTGACCATGTTTGTGGGAGGGTTGTGGAAGGCCTTTGGGACTTTGGGCTAGAAGAGCCGTTGAGTGTTAAGAGCTCTGTGGGATGACTTGTGGGAGCTTGGAAGGCAAGAATGCTAGAACGGTGGGAAGGATGGAAGCCTGGCTTGTGAAGTTTCAGAGGGAAGTTTTAAAACTCTATCCGGGCAATTTGCTGCTTTGAATTAAGAATCCGTGGTTCTGGTTAGCTGGGGATGAAGAATCAGCTGGGATTAGCAAGACCCCAAAACTGCCAAAGAGAAACTTTGTTTTGCTGGGACAATTGGTGCTGGCTGGCTGGCTGGAGCTAAGAAGTGAGTGGTGTTTAAGAAGAGACCAGCGTCACTGAGGTGAAATCTTCAGAGGAGTGTTTCTCGAGAACACAAAGAAGCTGTGTTCCAGAAGCGGCCATGGTTGTACCTGGTGCTGGCAGACAGACTCGGTAAGGTGTTAAGAGTCTCCCAGGTGGTACTTGTTTTGAAGGCATGAAGGGGTCATGGAGAGCAGCTGAGGCTTGGCACTGTGAGAGACCAGGAGAGGCCATTAGTGAAGCTGCAGCCTCAGTAGCAGTTGAAGGTCCAGGACTGAAGGGGTCATGTAAAGAAGTTGAGGCTTAGCACCAGGAAGAACGCCTATGAGGGGCTGTTGGTGAAAGGGCAGCCCAGTTGCAAGGGACCCCCGCATATTGGAGATTACTTCTGCATCTGGTCCTCCTTTTGTGGGATTCCCCTCTGTATGCTGTGTTTACCATTAATGAATAAAGAAGCTGCTTTGGCCTTCTAGCAGGGCAGAACTTAGCTAGGTGGGGAAAACTAAACTGAAGGCTGGAAGAAAGGAAGCAGAGTCAGAGAGAAGCCATGGAGCCACCACTGAGAGAGACGCTGAAACCTTGCTAGTAAGCCACGAGCCTCGTGGTAAAATATAAAATAATTGAAATGGGTTAAATTAAGATGTAAAAGCTAGACAATAATAAGTTAGCTCTAATGGGCCAAGCAGTGATTTAATTAATCCAGTTTCTGTGTGGTTATTTCAGCAGTCTTGGCAGCCAGGAACAAACAAGAGGCCTCTTACTACATCCTCTTTCCAGGATTCTGCCCTGTTTGAGTTTTTGTCCTGACTTCCTTCAGTTCTTAACAGCAATGCTGAAGTGTAAGCTGAATAGCACTCCACCCCAATGTGCATATGGTCATGGTGTTTTGTTGCAGCAATAGAAACCCTAACTAAGACACTCACAGAAATTCTTTTCAGATATCCCGTTCTTGCCCAAAGTCATGGAGCTCTTACGGCTATGGTTCCATAGGACCAGTCCCTTTGTGTATTCCAGCAGCTATTGATGGGGTAGATGATGGGGTGGATCTGGGCCAGTTAGTAACTGAGTTGGTCAGCCTGGACCTCCAGTTGGGGCACTGCTCCCATCCCGGCCAGAGTACATGTCAAAAGAATGTATGTGTGTCTCTGTATGTGTATGTGTGTGTGTGTGTGTGTGCATGTGTGTGTTTGTGTATACATGTGTATGTGTGTATGCATGTGCATGTGTGTGTTTATGTGTGTTATAAGTTTTATAAATGCTGGAGTTCCAGGAGGAGTCTAAGGGGAGTATCTCAAACGGTCACCAAATGCTCACTAAAAAAAATGGAGACAGCAGCATCTCTTTCACAGAGTGTCTTGACAAGCGCATATAAAGACGTTGTATGTATTCCTGGCACTTGGTGGAAGCTATGGAGGTATTGCTTATTATTAGCATGTGTGATGGCTTGAATATGAATGGTCCCCCAAGAGCTCATATATTTGAATATTTGGTTCCCAGTTGGTGGAACTCTTTGGGAAGGACTAGGTAGTGAAGATTTGTGAGAGGAGGTATGTCACAAGGGCCAGTTCTGAGGTTTCTAAATACACCATTTCCATGAAGTTCTCATTACCTCCTGCTTACGGTACTTTGAGACATGAACTCTTATCTATTCTTGCCACTATACCTTCACTTCACTGCCAGGGACTCTAACCTTCTGAAACTATAAAAACAAATGTTTTATCTTATAAGTTGCCTTGGTTATGGTGTCTTATCACAGCAATAGAAAAGTAATACAGTATGTTAAAAGGTACCCAACCTGAAGGCTTAGAAAGGATAGTTCTTATCATTACATCAACAAAATGGTATCTGCCATACCTTCAATTTCCTGGTCCTAGGCAGATACTTTTTGTCACGGAAGACCTCTGACTCCATTAAAAATAAGGGAATACATGTTGTATTTTAATGATCAGATTGGTATAAATGAAAACATTTAGACTACTATTTTTTTTTTTTTTTTACCATGGACGCATTGTTTTTATAGTTACACTTTTGATTTAAAACAAGTAAGATTGAAGCATTTGTCTGGGCCCCTAGAATTATCATGACCTCTAGGCCCCACAGAGTGTCCCCACTGGGTTGCTGGGCCCTGGGATCTTGAGAGAGACGTGGAGTGAGGATGCAGAAGGGAGAGAGGTAGAAAAAGAAGATTGGTGCTTCAGCCTGGCAAGACTGGCTCCTCAGTGCGGTAGTGGTGTGAGTGTTACAGAGGTAATTGGTGCAGTCATGGTATGAGTGTCATTTAGGGGTAATTGGTACAGTCGTAGTATGAGTGTCATTTATGGGTAACTGGTGTGGTAGGGGTGTGAGGGTTGCAGGGGTAACTGGTGCAGTCCTGATATGAGCGTTACAGGCGTGGTGGTTGTGTGAGTGTTGCAGGGGTAACCAACCACTCTCTTACTTGGTGTAAGGCCTTTTCAACAGTGGGAAACTCATGCCTGCTACTGCAAACTGGATGAAGAACTCATAGCTGGGGAGAATTCAGGCCTTAGGGGAGATTTACTATTATTTTGTTGAATTGCATTCTAAATAATTTCCTTGATGACCATAGATCTGTGCAGGTCTCGTGCCTCATCAGACAAGCTCCCCTTTGCAATGGATGATGGTTAGCACAGAGAGACACAGTTGGTCAAAGTCCAGAGAACACATGGCTGTGTAGCTCTCATTTCTAAATGAGGCATCTATGTTATACTTCCTCACCCTACTGCCAGGCCCAGGGGTCACAGAAGAAGATGAGGCAGAAAGATTGTAAGGGCCTGAGTTTGAGAAGGACTGCTGTAAAGCAATGTTTTCAGACATGACAAAGCTGTCACACACATGAACTCACAGAGCTGTGTTGCATCGACAGGACCTGCACACGATAAAGCTATAAAAGCTTCACCATGGATGGAAGAAGGCTCTTGAGTCACCACATCTGGATGAGGGATTATTCTCAGTTTATGGATGCTTAGGGAGGGAGGATACTTTTCTTCAGGGATGTGGTGTCTCCATGCTTGGGTAGTTGATCCTACAGCCATGTGCATACCAGCATCACCAATTGAACCAGTGGGTTAAAATAGAAGGGCATGAGGTTGTGGGGAAGGAGCGATGGGAAGTTTGGAAGGAGCTAGAAGGAAGTTAGATCAAAATATATCATGTACATGTAAAACACTTTCAAAGAATGAATACATTTAAAAGGAAGACAGTTGTTCTGCTCTATGCAGATGCTTATACTCCAGCTCCAGGTTCATTTTTACCATCTGCCACATACTAGCTTTGTGACATTGGGTTTAATCTCTAAGCTTTAATTTCTTCATGTGTAAGACTGGGTAAGATATTCATATATGCTGAGAATGACTTATCCGATTAGAATGAGATGGATATCCAAAGAACTTAGTGTAGTTATAGGCTTGCAGTGAACTTTCAAAGACAGTAAGCCCTAACATTCTCAACTTTATGGATGCCAGTCTCCTCCCACCCTGCTCTCCTGCATGGCTCCCCAAGTTAACTTTCAGTCTTCTGTGAATTCAGAGGCATGGCCAGGTTTCCCATACTTTCGTAATGATTCTTTTAAGCTGTTCTTATCGAGGTTTTGAAGGTTGATTTTGATGGTTCAAAGAGGTCGCTGCCTTTGATTCCTGAGCTCAAAGTGTTTAAACATCTTTCTGGAGGTTCTCCACCCCGTCATCTTTGCATATCATCTATCATCCACAGAATTCTGCCCTGAGATGATATCTAGAGTATGCTTGATCAAGGCTTGCTAATTTGAAGAGACCTGGGTAAAAGAATCTTTAAAAAATGTAGAAAGAAATAATGTTAGGCAGTCGTGGTGACTCAGTCTTGCAATTCCAGCACCAGGGAGGCTAAAGCATGAGACTTTGGAGTCAGCCTGGGCTACAAAGTGAATTTCAGGCTTGTCTAGGGTGGGGAGCTTGTTTCAAAAAACTAAAAGGTAGAGGTCTGGAGACGTCTGGAGAAATGGCTTAGTCGCTAAGAGTAATTGCATTTCTCAAGATCTAGGTTCGGCTCCCAGAGCCTACACTGCATCTTATAACCATTTGTAGCTCCTGTTCTAGGAAATCTGATGTCCCTTTCTGACTTCTGTGGATACCATGCACATGGAAGTGCACATATATACATGCAGACAAGGACTCATAAACATACAATCAAGCAAATAATTTAATCATTAGAAAACAAAAGGCAACAAAGAGAGCACAAGTTTGCCTTCCAAAATTTAATGTCAAAATGTAGGGTAGCATTCTTGATCACTCTAGGAAGACCCTATCCAGAAATAGTATTTTGGCCTTAGTGGGGTCACATGGCTAAGATAGTCTTGAACTTGCTATATAGCCAATAATAACCTTAAACTTTGGACCTTCCTGCGTTTTCCTTTTATGTGCTAGAATTACATTCATGTAGACCGCACACAATTTATGGGGTTCTGGTGGTCAGATCCAAGAGTTACACATTTTAGACAGTCTATAAACTGAGTGATGTCCTCTGCCTACAGTTTGGCATTTTGTATGAAAATGCAATTGAAACCGAACAGGACAAAGGAAGTGGAATATTCACAGATCCTGGTTTTGGGGCAGAGGGTCCTCTGTCAACAGGAAAAGTATGCCAATTATTTTCTCTACCTTTGGGTTCAATGTTCTTGGTCTGAAATTGTGGCCTTTGACAAATTTGGAGTTGACTCTGTGCAGGGTGATAAGTAGGGGTCTATATGAATTCTTCTATATGCAGCCATCCAGTTTGACTAGCATCAGTTTTTGAAGCTGCTGTTTTTTTCCCAGTGTGTATTTTTGGCTTCTTTATCAAAAATCAGGTGTGTCTATAGGAGTGGATTTATGTTTGGGTCTTTAATTTTATTCCTTTAATCAGCATGTCTGTTTTTGGGTCAATACCATGTGTTTTTACTACTATAGATCTGTAGTGCAATTTCAGATCAGGAATGGTGACGCCTTCAGCAGTGACTCTTATCATTCAAAAATGTTTTAGCTACCATAGTTTCTGTGTTTCCCTATGAAGCTGAACATTATCCTCTCAAGGTCTATGAAGAATTGGGTTGGTATTTTGATGGGGACTGCATTGAATCTGTAGACTGTTCTTGGTAGGATGGCAGTTTTTACTACGTTAATCCTTCTGATGCATGAGCATGGGAAATCTTTCTGTCTTCTGATATTTCTTTCAATTTCTTTCCTGAAATATTTAAGTTTTACCATACACATTTTACAATTGCTTGGCTAGAGTTCTCCCAAGATATTTTATATTATTTGTGACTACTTTGAAAGGTGTTGTTTCCCTGATTTCTTTCTCAGTCAGGTTGTTATTTTTATGTAGGAGGGCTATTTTTTTCTGCATTAATTTTGTATCCAACCACTTTGCTGGAAGTTGTGATCAGCTGTAGGAGTTCTCTGGTGGAAATGTTAGGGTCATTTATATATACTATCATATCATCTGCAAATAATGATACTTTGACTTCTTCTCTTCCAATTTGTATGTCCTTGATCTTCTTTAATTGTTTTAGTACTCTAGTTAAGAGTCATGGGGAGCATGGACAACCTTGTCTTGTTCCTAATTTTAGTGGAATTGCTTTGAGTTTCTCTCTGTTTAATTGGATGTTGGTTATAGACATGCTGTAAATTGCCATTGTTATGATGAGGTAATGTTAAGGTCCTAGAATCCAAGAATAATCCACCACACAGATAGTTTATTTCAAAAGTTGATATATCGGGAGGTGGCAGGTTTGGGGATCCAGTCTGCATCTCTGAGGTAGGGGCCGCAGTCAGTTTTAAAGGGGAAAACCACAAAGAGACAGTTCCTCAGTCCCATCCAATCATAATGTAATATGGGGAGAAGCAGTTGGGGACTTTTTTTGGTGGTACACTTTCAGCCTATCAGGGAGTCCTGTTGCTTTGCAGTTCACCCCAGTTCTGGGCCAACCCATCAGAAGGAGGTAGAACATTTGTGGTATAGCCTTATTCTAGACATCTGTGCAAGGGGGTTGGGAGCTGCAGCTCAGTTTCAAGAAATTGTGGGTAGCAGCTGAATGGCCTGAGACAAAATGGAGATCCTGCTCCTAATTAGGATCTAACATACCCCACCCCCTTCTAGTGGGTCATCAAATCATTGATGTCAGAGGTCTAGATTGTGTAGGGGACCATACTGGGCCTGCAGGACTAGGAGCTTAACTGCATTGCTCCTCTTTTGTATGAGAGAGTTCAGCAGGCGAGCATTCAGGTGCACATAGCATTAGTAGACATGCAACTAAAGACTCACTATTCCCATGATCAGGATACTGATCCATGGTGACCTGTTGAAAAGGGATTCAGATTAGCCCCATGTAGCTGATTGGATTTCTTCCTTTTCCCTTAATCTTTGTCGATGGTTGATCACTCCTGTGTGGTTAGCTGTGCAAAGTCCCCCTTCTTGCAGGGAGAGAATGTCCAATCCTCACTTGAGGTAGAATATCTCTACCAACCAGTCAAGAGAGGTCAGATGGCTCATGGACTTTTCTAGGGTGGCCAAATCCTAGTCAGTTTGACTCCCCAGAGCCTGGTAGTTTAACTCTCTTTTAATGAAAGCTACAGGGCCCACACTGGCTGCTCCTGCCTTGCTGAGACCTATTAGTAAGGAGATTAGAGTAGGTAAGGCCCTGGGTCTGCTAAAGGTAGAGATGCTCCCTCTGTCCCTTTCCAGAATAATAATACCTGGGGAACAAGTTTGACTAAGATGCAGAACTGGGTAGATTTTGACACTAAAAAGGGAGTGGGCCCTGAGGAGCAAGCAAACCAAGAACACGGGGTGGTCCCAAGAGAAGCATGGAGAGTCCAGTATTCTGGGGCTGCAGTTCAAGGGTTCTGTTACAATGTCTCTGGTACCAGAAGTGCTACACAGGATAAGCAGGAGAGTGGAAGCAAGGCCCTTGACCCTCTATGCCGCAAAGGGTAATTTTGACTTCTTTCTCCAGGAGCAGAGTTGATTCTGGCTATTTTGAGTGACAGACGCCTTTCTATTATGATGGGTCCCAATCCCCATCTCCTTTAGGGTCCAACTCATTATTTCGAACTGTCCTGAACTCTGGGGATGGGATGCACAATGAAGTTTCCATTCCATCCTTTCTTGGTGGAACCATTGGTCAGGGTCTGGAAGAAGTCACCATCCTCACTGAATAAGTGGGTATCTCTAGGAGTGTTAGCGCTGGCAGCAGGAGCATTCCCAGTGTCAAAGGTCCTGGGGCTGCTTTTCCAGCCACTTGATTCTCTTTGCAGTTACAGATAGCCTCAGTTGATTGCCCCTGCTTGTGTCTAGGGTACTGTTTCACTGAGACCTGCCTTGGGCCCCAAAGGGCTTCCAGGAGATCAAGAATCTCTTGTTCTGTTTTGATTGACTGACCTTCAGCAGTAAAAAGGCCTCTGTCTCTGTATAGCTCAATGCACGTGGAGCGTAATGAAAGTATAGTGGCTGTCAGTAAAAATATTGATTCTCCTTCCTTTACCCAACCTTAGGGCTGTAGTTAGTGCAATAATTCAGTCTTTTGGGCAGAGGTGCCAGGCGGAAGGGCTTCTGTCCACAATGCCTCCTCCATGGCGACCACAGCAGCTCCTGCCATCCTCTGGTCTCCTTTTATAAAACTGCTAACATTGGTATACATTTCCAGATCTGGGGAGGCCAAAGGGACATCAGTCAGGTCTGGCCCGATGTTCTGGATGCTGGATATTATGTCCATAAAGTTATGAAGAGGCTTTCCCACACTATTGGGCAGCATGAAGGCTGGATGGTGGGGCAAATGTTATTTTAGATTGATTTAGCAGTAAGATCTGGTAGTGAGTCAGCTGAGCATTTGTTATTCATCTGCCCGTGGTAGGGGCGGGGCTTCTCAGGAGGCTCTACACTGCATGTGGGACCATGATGGGCAGGTTCTACCCCAGAATTAATTTGTCAGAGTCCTTAACAAATACGGTCACTGCTGCTATAATCCTCAATCAGGACATTCAGAGTCCGTTTTGTTTTTTGTTTTTTTTATAAATGTATTATCCGGCAATGCCATGGCCCAAGTTTTTGAGTGAGCACCACTTTGACAGCTCCTGTTTTGTCATCCACAGAGACAGATGGGCTTGGGTGTGTCTGGTAGTGCTAGATTCTGCACCAGGACTGAAGCCTATTTAATCTCCCTGAAAACTTAAGCCCCAACCTCAGTCCAAGGCGGTTTGCCCTCTGGGTTTTTGGTAAGATCATAGGGATGCTTGGCCATTTCAGTAAATCTGGGGATTCATAATCAGCAATAGCACACACTTCCCAGAAATTCCTGCATCTGTCCCTTGATGAGGAAAGTTGGTATCCCCAAGATGGCTTGTTTGCAGGAGGCAGACAGGGCCCTTTTAGCTTCATGGAGGTTGAATCCCTGATAGGTGGCTGTCATCATGCGAAGCTAAGCCTTTCTGGCTGACAAGCAGTATCCCAAAGTCTAGAGGGTCCGACAGTCCTTCAGTGGTCTTTCCGTAGCAAGTTTTATCTTCAGCCACCATCAGCAATGCATCCAAATACTGCAGAAGTCTGACCTGGGTAAATCTCAGACATACTCACCCAGGTCTGCAAGGAGGACCTCATCAAAGAGGATTGGTGGGGTTCTTAAACCCTTACATCAGTCGAGTCCAGCTCAACCGGACATGAGCTCCAGTATTCAGGTCAGCCCACTAGAAGGTGAACAGGGCTCAGACAGTAGAGGCACAAGCTTTTAAATCCAGCATGTGGGAAGCAGAGGAAGGTGGATCTCTGTGAGTACGAGGCCAGCCTGGTCTACAAGTATAGAGTTGAATACTTTGCATTGGTATGGATCTTGGTTTATTGATACAAATTTAACGTCATTTTTGTTATACTGTGTATATGTATTTCTGCTCTTGAGTAATGGTATTATGTTTGTTCAACTCATTTAAAAATGTAATGTATAATTAAGAAATATAGGCTAATAGATAATCATCTATAATAGTCAAGCTTGTAGTCATGTTAGTTAGCTTTTCTAGAAGTACAGAGATGTATTTCAGATGGATAGGCATTCTTCAAACCTTTCAAAGACTACAGAATATGGCATTTAAAATGTTTAAAAGTTAGGACATTTTCTGACAATGAGACACATCTGCTCCTGGCAGCACCAATCTACTTCGAGAGGAGATGGACACTGAAGAGTTTCTTCATGGAGTCTGTTAGCCATTTGGGCAAGAAACTGCTCTTGCCTGGACTCCTTGAAGAACTGGACGTGCAGGACCCACAGAGAAATGACTGCTGAACTTGTTTAAAGATGAGATGATTCTTCGGAGTTCCTGATTCATGAAAGAGTCTGCTAGACATTCTGCAGGACAAGAAGAAAGTGACTGACAAACTGCCAATATAGGTGAAACTGTCTTTGAAATCTCCTGCTTCATGGAAAAGTCTGCCAGATACTATGGGCCAGTAGGCTGAAGATGAGTGCCCCAAAAATACAGAAGAATTTTGGGTGACTGTCCAACCAGCAAGATGTCATTTCTAGAGTTTTGGAAGTTGCTTACAATGTACTTCCTGTTTACTTAGGTAATATTGTATCCTTCTGGAGTCTTTAACAGAGTTGAAGAATTTATAGTTATAGTTTTCCTTAGTTATGATGAAAGATAAAATAGATATAAATATTGTAACTATAATTTTTGCTTGTTAACTTTTTATATGTAATTTTACTATGTTAAAGTTAAAGCCTTCCTTTTTTATTTAAAAAGAAAAGGGGAGGTGATGTGGGATTCCCCTCTGTATGCTGTGAATATCATTGGTTAAGAAAGGAACTGTCTTGGGCCTGTGCAGGGAACAGAGGTAGGCAGGGAAAACTAAACTGAATGCTGGGAGAAAGAAGAAGGATTTGAGAGAAGCCATGTAGCCACACCAGAGACAGACACCAGAACTTTGTCTGGTAAGCCACAGCCATGTGGCGATACACAGATTACTAGAAATGGGTGATAAATTAAGATATGAGAGTTAGCCAGAAATAGCTTAAGCTATTGAGCAACGAGTATTACAAATAGTATGGTTTCTGTGTGATTATTTTGGGGTTGCGGAGTCAGGAAACAAACAAGTAGCCTTCCTTATAACACACAAAAGCTAGTTCCAGGACAGGCTCTAAAGCTACAGAGAAACCCTGTCTCAAAAAATCAAAGAAGAAGAAGAAGAAGAAGAAGAAGAAGAAGAAGAAGAAGAAGAAGAAGAAGAAGAAGAAGAAGAAGAAGAAGAAGAAGAAGGAAGGCAGACAGGGGCCGACTCTATCTAGCCAAAGGAATGCTGAAAAAAGGCATCCTTCAGGTCCAAGACTGTACAGAACTGCTTTTTTGGGGGCTAATAGGCTAAGCAAAGTATAAAGATTTGGCACCTTTGGGTGAATATTCTCCATTCATTTGTTTACCTACCTCAGTTCTTGTATAGGCCTGAATCATTAGTTCTGGCAGGAGTGGGGTGTTCCAGGTAGATTGGCAGGGGTCAGAATCCCTGCCTCCTTAAAGTGGTTGCTGTGAATCCTGATGCTTCTGTATCTCAGATCACGTGGGTATTGTCTAACATGGGGAGAGATGCTGCCCCTGGCTTCAGGTGTGCTATGATTAGTGCTAAGTGCTTTGCTGATCTGGGTGAGTGATCTTTGCCCACAGTAGTGGATACTTTAATTGGAACTCTCTTATGAGGGGATTCATTAGGCATTCCAGGGCTCCCTCCCTGGGGTGGGGGGGCAATTAGGGAGGTATTTTCCCTCCCAGGGAGAGTAACAAAGATTCCAGAGTTTGGGACCTCTTCTGAGATAAGTCTATGTTTATGGTATCATCTTTGAAGATAATATGAGTTCTCAATTTGTGCAGCAAGTCTCATCCCAGGAGGGGATAAGGGCATTTCGGGATTACTATGAAGCAACAAGTTACTGTGGCTGTCACTAGATTGACCTTTTTTGCAGTCCTTTGCGGATAAACTTTAGTACCCATGAACCCTTGGATGGAAGTCTGCTGGGTGCTTAGCAGCCCCTCTCCCATGCTCCTTTAGAATGGATAATTGAGCCCATCCATGTCTATTAGTGTAGGCCCATATGTCATACAAGATATTTACAGCCAAGTTCTCTGGTCATGCTTGGTTTCCAAGGCAGTTACTGAAAGACCCCTGGTGTGGGGAGACTTTCACTCAAGTCTCAGGATAACACGACCCCATCCCCCCAGTAACTCACGAGCAACCATCCTTGCTGCAATCACACAAGGTTTATTTGACAGGACAGGAACCAGTGCACTGGGGCCAAGACTCATAACCCACACAGGGGAGGAGTTTGACCCCGAGTAACTGGGAGAAGGGGTTTTTAAGGGAAGAAACCACAGCCCAGGAATCTGAAGGGGGTAGGGAGGGTGTCATAGAAAATTCTGAAAATCCAGTGATGATCACAAGGGGGCAACTCCCTGTTTCTCAAGATTATTCTCAAGATTATAATCAGCTAGTTGCTGAAACAGAGTAAAAATATCAATCATGATCACAAAGGGGCAACTCCCGGTTTCTCAAGATTATTCTCAAGATACAATCTAACTTTATCTTCAGCTAGTTTCTGAAACAGAGTCACTGAACCGGCTAATCCTAGATTTCTGATTCTTCCCTCCCTACTTAGATTTTTGGCTCTATTTTTTTTTTTGCTAGGGGGGGTCTGGATTTATCCAGGTCTTTCATTACTATCCTGCCAGACAAGCTGTGGCTATCACAGGGCTGGGGGTAGGGGTGAGGGTGGGGTTGGGGGAAATGGGAGAGGGAGAGAGAGAAGGGAGAAAGGAAAACCTGAAGAGAGCTTGGGGGAGTGGGAGGATGGAGATGGAGGAAGGGCAGATATAGGAGCAGTGAGGAAGATATTTACATTAAGGGAGCCATTTTAGGGTTGGCAAGAGACTTGGCTCTAGAGGGGATCCCAGGTATCCACGGGGATGTCCCCAGCTAGGTCCTTGGGCAGCAGAGGGTGCCTGAACTGGCCTTGCCCCACTATCACACTGATGATAATCTTGAATATCACCATAGAATCTTCGTCTGGCGACAGATGGAGATAGAGACAGAGACCTTCATCAGAGAAAGGACTGAGCTCCCAGGTCCAGTTGAAGAGCAGAAGGAGAGAGAAGATGAACAAGGAAGTCTGGACCCTGAGGGGTTGGTCCATCCACTGAGACAGTATGCCTGTTCTAATGGGAGCTCACCAAATCCAGCTGGACCAGGTCTGAATGAGCATGTGATCAAACCGGACTCTCTGAATGTGGTTGACAATGGGGGCTGACTGAGAAGCCATTGATAAAGGCACTGGGACTTGTTTCTACTGCATGTACTGGCTTTTTGGGACCCTAGTCTATTTGGATGCAAAGCTTCCTAGACCTGGATGTAGGGGGGAGGGCCTTGGACTTCCCATAGAGCAGGGTTCCCTGCCCTCTCTTAAGGAGGGAGGGGGAGGGAGGAGGGTATGTGGGGGAATGGGAGGAGGGGAGGAAGTGTAAATTTTTGAATGGAATAAATAAATACATACATACATACATACATACATACCCCCAACACCCCCCAAACCAAAAAAACCCCAAAAGGCTCCTTCTCTTTTGTTATTATGTAGATCGCCTGGAAGAGGTGTGGATTCCACGCTGATGACTGAGTTGCAAGTGTGAAGGTGTTCTGCCAGGAAAGAGAATATTAATGAGTTTCCACCTTAGTTTACCTGGGGGAATAAAAGGTGCTTGAATAATAAATGCTGGTGATCTTCAGGAATGAAGGAAGCCTGAAAACTCCCCTCTGATATTCCTATGTGAACTGTGTCTCATTATTTCCTGCGCCTCTGCATTGGTCCAGTTAGGGAAAAGTAGTTTTTATGTTGGGGTATTGGACCCCGGCATATTAAGAATTCCACAGGCTTTGGCTCTCATTTGAGAGTTATCCTGGGCTTGGGGAGGAAAACCAAGACTCATCCTCCTTAGTCTTCCTCAAGGTTAAGAACTTTGGTGGGTAATTTTTTTCTCTGACTGGTTGGGGCACCCACTGTACCAATGTACAAATTCATTACAGGTTGCACACTGATTTCTCTCTGTGTGGGGGTCTGTTCCTAAATGCTGTCCAATCTTATGGGGGTCTGCCTCCTTGATCCCGCTGGGCTACCAGGTCTTTCAGCTGGTGTCCTCATTTAATGAGGCCAACATTACTCTAGCAGTCTTTCTAACCTGCTTGTTCTCCTGGTCCTCCCCATTGTTGTAAAATTCCGTGGCTATTTCTACCAACTTTGTGAGAATTTTTTCCTCACATCCCTTTAAGTTCTGAAGCTTCTTCCTAATGTGAGGGGTAGACTGGGTCACAAAACCTATGTTGATAGCCCTCCTATTTTCCTACACTTCTGAGTTTATGGGAGAATAGATATGATGTGCTTCCATCAATTACTTGGTCCAGAAAAAGCAGTTGGGGATTCCTTGGGTTCCTGTACTACCTGACTGATTTTAGACAAATTCATGGGGTGCTTTGTTACTGGCCAGAAACCACCAAATAGATTCTGGTGATGGAACCTCAGGAACTCCTTACCTCTGTCTAAATTGGGGTCCCAGTTGAGCTGAAGAGAAGGGAACACTGCATCAATGACAGCAGTTGGCAGCTGTCATCCCTGGTACCAGCTTCCTAGCCTCCCTCAACATTCTTTGCCTTTCATAAGTGAAGAGGATTAGCAACACGTGCTGACAGTCATCTCAGGTGGGCAGGTAAGCATGGAAAGTGGTTTTCAACAGGAAAATCATACCCTGCAGCTTCTCAGAGAATGGGGGATTCTGGCTTTTTCAATTACAAATGTCACTGCTAGTGAAGGGAGTCTAAACCCAATAAACTTCCTGGTTCTGGTTTCCCCCTTGTTTGATACCCTATTGGGAGGAACCAGCTTCATGGGTCCCCGGCATTCAGAGGTAGACATTAAGGTGTCCAAGAGTGGGTGTTGAGGTTGGGCAAGTAGAGGGAATTGGGGTTGGAAGAGGATGCTGGCTTGTCCTCAACTGTAGCAGCTTTTGGGTAGATGGAAGGTGGAGGTAGGAGGGGGAGCCTAGATAGTCCTGGTGGAAGAGTGAGTCCAGGTAGTCTTTGAATTTACTGTTTGGCCCAGGAGTGCATAAGAAGGGATGTGGGAGTTTTTCTGCAAGGGAAGTAATATAGGAGCTCGAGGTTTAACAGGGCAGACAGTAGGGATTCCCTTTGATTGGCCCAACAGGTAGGATTGGAACCATTTCAGGGTCTTTCAAGAGGAGCGCACAGGCCACTCTGTAAGGTATTTGATCAGGGTGGCCTGGGAGATAAAAACCTCTTGCAACGAACTACAAGAGAAACAGAGAGGTTAAAAGTGCCCTCAGGAGGCCAGTTTACTCCAAAAGTCAGTGCCTTAAGCTGACAGAGAGTGAGGAGCTTTCTGGGAAAAATGGGAATCCTCTGGTTCCTGGGCCTTCTTCTGGAAGTCTTTAAAGTACTGTTCAACAAGGTCTAGGGGAGAATTATGACCGGATGATAGAGTTTGCCCCATGATCTTGAAGTAAGAGAGAAGACCAATAGTGAATATACAAACTGAAACCAAAAATCTGACTTGACAGAGATGGAGAGACCATCTGCATGCCACAGAGAGAGTCCACAGTGATGCAGATTAACTCAAAGGAGACAAGAGAACTTGTCTCTGATCAGAACTAAGTGGATCAGCTGCCTCTTAGACTGAGTCCCAGAAACCACATGCCTCATACACTCCCCAAACTTGGAAGCCTGGAGGCCCAAAGAGAGGGGTCAAGAAGTCTCTCATCTCCTTCTGACAATACTGCATCCAGTTTCTTGTCTCTTGGGTCCTAGAAAAAATGGCATAGACCAAAAAATCTCTAGTGCTTATCTCTGGAGATTGTCACAAGGGCCAGGAGCAGACAACTGAGCCACAGACTCGAACCAGTGGACCTTTGGATCCCAGACAAGCCCCCAAATGTTAGGGCCTTAGAATAATCCACCATAAAGACAGGGTGTGAGAAGGCAAAAAATGTACTTAAAAACTTATGTATCAGAGAAGTAGCAGGATTCAGGATCCAGATTGTGTCCCTGAGGTGGGCCACAGTCTTTTTTATTTTTTTAATTAATTAATTTATTTTTATTCCACCTCCTCCCCACCTCCCATTTCCCTCTCCCTTCCTTAACTCCCCTCCCCCTCCCTTGCGAGTCCAAGGAGCAGTCAGGGTTCCCTGCCCTGTGGGAAGTCCAAGGTCCAACCCACTCCATCTGGGTCCAGGAAGGTGCGCATCTAAACAGACTAGGCTCCCCAAAAGCCAGTACATGCGGTAGGATCAAAACCCAGTGCCTTCTCAGTCAGCCTTCATTGTCCGACAGGTTCAGAGAATCCGGTTTGATCCTATGTTTTTTCAGTCCAGGTTGCGCTGGCCTTGGTGAGCTCCCATTAGACCAGCCCCGCAGTCTCAGTGGGTGGGCGCACTCCTGCGCGGTCCTGACTTCCTTGCTCATGTTCTCCCTCCTTCTGCTCCTCATTTGGGCCTTGGGAGCTCAGTCCAACGCTCCAATGTGGGTCTCTGTCTCTATCTCCATTTTCATGTTTAGAACTTAAAAAAAAAAATTCCCAGCATATGTCAATAACTCAGTAAATGTATGATCAGAGTAGAAGGTTAAACAATTAGAGGGAGTTCTGAGGGAAGCAGTAAAAACCAAGCAGAAGCCCACCTATATGTTAACATAATGTTGATATACTTCTTCGCTTTAATCAGTGTCACAATAACTACTTTCATTTAGGGCAAAATAAGAAAGTAAAAGATTGCAAGCAAGTAAACTGTAGTGGAATGAATGCTTGGCTGTCTGTCGGGAGGCCTCTGGGGCCCAGTGCCTCAGACTTGATGATCTTGGTTGAGCCATACAATTCCTTCTTACACTTTGTGGTTGTAAGTGGCGATAAAAGTAATTGATACCTAGTATCTGAAGTAAAATAACAGTTATGACATCGCTTTAAAATATAAAAATAATATATGTCAAAATTATCACGGAGTGAGCCAATCTCGGCTAACAGTGTCCATTTATGTCCCAGGCTATAAAGGAAAGTGGAGCTGCCTGCCTTTCTTAGGGCAATGTTTTTCTGATGATGGTTTTGTGATCCTCTTCATCCTTGGAGTATGCAACAGATAGCTTGCTTTAAACTTAGATCTTTGGAAGCCTTCTGAAGATTAAATTAGAATTCTTCCCAAGAGGTTCAAGTTAAGTGAATCTCAATCTCTCTCTTCATTTCTCCGTTTCTCTCTTCCTTTCTCTTCTTTTCTTTTTCCCTTTTCCTACCCTCTCTCTGTCACGTTCTGTCTTTCCCCATCTTTCCTCCGTTCTCTCTTTCTCTCTATCTCTCTCTCCTCTTTTTCTCTTTCTATATCATTTTCTATTCCCCTTTTCAATTCTTTGTTGTCCCCTCCCCCTTCTGCCTTTTCTCTCCTTTCTTCCCCCCACTGTAGTATAACAGGAGATGTAGTGAGGGGCTGCGGGCAGGCCTGCTTTTCATCCTGCCCAGCTCCTGGCCGCCCACTAGCTTTAACCAAAATAATTACACAGAAACTGTATTCTTTTAAACACTGCCTGGCCCTTAGTTTCAGCCTCTTACTCACATCTTGACTAACCCATATCTAATAATCTGTGGAGCACCACAAAGTGGTGCCTTACCAGGTAGATTCTAGTGTACGTCCATCTTTGGCTGGAGCTTCATCGCGTCTGGCTTCTCTCTGAGGAGAGGCATGGCCGTCTGTCTAACTTAGGAGAGGCGTGACATCTGACTGAGCCATCTACCTCACTTCCTTCTTCCTGTTCTGTCTACTCCACCCACCTAAGGGGCGGTCTATCAAATGGGCCAGGCAGTTTCTTTATTAGCTAATGGGAAGCCTCCATCATTTCCCCTTTTTCTGTTTAAGCAAAAAAGAAAGGCTTTAAGTTTAACATAGTAAAATTACATATAACAAAACAGTTATCATGCAAAAATTACAGTTACAATATTTATATCTACTTTATCTTTTATCATAACAAAGGAAAACAACTATAACTAATCTATCTATTCTTCTTCAGCTCCATCAAAGACTCCAGAAGGACACATTATTACCTAAGTAAATAAGAAATATGCAATTTCCAAACTCTAGAAATGATAGAGACATCTCGCTGCCTGGACAGTCACCCAAAGTTCTTTTGTACTGTTGGGGCATCCATCTTCAGCCTTCAGGCCCATAGTATCCAGAGACATTTCCATGAAGCAGGAAATTTCAAAGGCAGTTCAGTCAGTATCTGCTGTGTCCTGCAGAATGTCTCGCAGACTCTTTCATGAGTCAGGAACCCCAAAGAATCATCTCACATTTAGGCAAGTTCAGCATTCCTCTCTGTGTCCAGTTTATGCAAGAGTCCAAGCAAGAGCAGTTTCTTGCCCAATGGCTATCAAACTCCATAAGGATCCTCTTCGATGCCCATTTTCCTCTTGAAGTAGCTAGTGCTGCCAGGAGCAGATTTGTCTCATTGTCATGAAAAGCCTTAAGTTATTAAAACATTTAAGTGGAATATTCTGTAGTCTTTGAAAGATATTAAGAATGCCTATCTAACTAAAATATATCTCTATATATCTAGAAAATCTAACTAACATGACTATAAGCTTTACTATTATCGACAATTATCCATTAACAACCTATATTTCCTAATTATACATTACATTTTTAAAAGAACTACACAATCACAATACCTTAATCAAGATCAGAAATACATATAACAAGATTGACCTTAATATCATTAACCAAGATTCACAACAATCCAACTTATTTATATCTATATCATCTCCCCCTTTAAATGTAAAAGAACATTTATAAACAATATTTGGGAATATGGGCGCAGTTATTTCTCTCCAAACTGCTTCCTGCTGAATGGGGACGCGGTTAATCAGATCTTTCATGGTGTAACCTGTGTGCCTGGTTCATTTCAGTCATCAGTTGGGTAAAGTAATTTTCTGAAGGTGTTCACAGCAACCTTTCAGGAGGGCGTGGTCTATCATACCATATTGGGATAGAAGCAATCCACAGAGTCTCATTTTCTGTAAAAACAAAAGAAGAATCTCTTTTCCAAAGTATCATATCCTTAGATCCAAATTCTGAAGTCAAGGTATTTTCAAGATATCTTTCTTGGATTAGTTCAGCAGCATTTACAAACAAATATCTTTTAGCAGCTGTTTCTCCTTCCTCAGCATTCAAACAATTCAAAGAGAGCATAATAGTATACAGTATCAAGATTCTCTGTATATTTTCCATCTTTGTGCAGCTTTGTTTTAACCTCTATTTCGTTTATTTTTACTTTTACTTTTTGAGACAGGTTCTCTGTATATCTTTGTCCTGGAATAACTCTTTAGACCAGGCTGTCCTTGAACTCTCAGAGATCCACTTGCCTCTGCTTCCCAAGTGCTGGGATTAAAGGCGTATGCTACCACACCTTGAACTCACAGAGATCTGTCTGTCTCTGCCTCCCAGGCATTGGGATTAAAGGTGTGTGCTGCCACACCTTGAAGTCACAGAGGTCAATCTACCTCTGCCTCCCAAGTGTTGGGATTAAAGGTGTGTACCACCACAACAAACTACTTCCTTTTTTTTCTTTTTTATTTTTTTTTTACTTTTAAGAACTTTAACCTTTAGCCTGCATATATTTTTAACACAGTGTAAACCACTTAGACATTTTCTTCAACTTTGAATTTTTCTTTTACTGTATATCTCTCTTTCTGACTACATGAGTCTTTACTTTACCAAACAATATCAGTAGGACTAAAGCCGTGACTTTGGCGGCTAGATCCAGCCCATTCCCTAGCTTTCCAGCCTCATGGCAGAGGTACCACAACTCTTTGGCGGTTCAAGGTCCCTGCCAGCAAGCAAGCTGCAACAGTGTTAAACAACACTCAAAAGCTCCATAGTCAGGACCGCCTGCTTGAAAGAGTCAGAGTTTGCCTTGGCAGGACGGCCCAGAAAGCTGGCATTTTAAAACAGCACAACTTTTTTCCTGCTACAGCTGAAAACTGAAAAACATGCATTCAGCTTTTCATCAACACCTTTTAAGTGTTTCGTGGCAGGACCTCTTAAAAGAGCTGCAGGTTTTTGCAGCTAAAGCTGAGTCAGGAAGCCTCTCTTAGATGAGAGCGCTTGCTCTAGCAAGCAAAGCCAAACCCGAGAAATTGCTGCTACCGAGAAAACATGCTTTACTCTATTCTTTCCCAAGCTTTCTCAGGCTTTCTGTGGATTCAGTTATCCACGTTGGGCGCCATTCTGTAGTGAGGGGCTGCGGGCAGGCCTGCTTTTCATCCTGCCCAGCTCCTGGCCGCCCACTAGCTTTAACCAAAATAATTACACAGAAACTGTATTCTTTTAAACACTGCCTGGCCCTTAGTTTCAGCCTCTTACTCACATCTTGACTAACCCATATCTAATAATCTGTGGAGCACCACAAAGTGGTGCCTTACCAGGTAGATTCTAGTGTACGTCCATCTTTGGCTGGAGCTTCATCGCGTCTGGCTTCTCTCTGAGGAGAGGCATGGCCGTCTGTCTAACTTAGGAGAGGCGTGACATCTGACTGAGCCATCTACCTCACTTCCTTCTTCCTGTTCTGTCTACTCCACCCACCTAAGGGGCGGTCTATCAAATGGGCCAGGCAGTTTCTTTATTAGCTAATGGGAAGCCTCCATCAAGGAGACCCACTGTCTGCCTTCCTTTGTACTGCTCCCTTTAGGGCAGAGTTCCTTGTGAGGCTCATCTTGCATTCCCCACTCCTTGAAGCCTATGTAGGTTATTCCAGAAGTTCCCACTGAACTTCCTTTTGATGATATTTTAAGGCACATTGAATACATGAAAGCTATTACTTAACGATAGGCACTGGTAGGTTTGGAGAACTGTATCCTATGCTAGTCTTCCTTCTCCAAATAGATTTCATGTTCCACTAGGTGCAGAAATCTGGTTGGTTTCATTGCCAAAGCCCCCAGTGTCTGGCAAATGCTGGGCTCAGAGTAGATGAATGAATGATAGAGGTCTGAAAGGGACAGACATTCCAGGAGATGGGGCATCCGCTAAAAAAATAAAGTCCTTGTTCATTCTCCTCTTGGAAGTTGTCCTTGCTTTCATTGATATTTTACTTCATTAAGATTCCCCATTATATCAGAAGCTCTCCACTTAGCTCTTGTAAATCCAATGAGACGCTCAGCAGCACATAAATGTGGCTGCTGGTGGAAGGTGTCCAAATATAGATTGATGGTGCATGGGTGGCCTTCCAGGAGCTCTAGCAGAAGGCAGCACATGGTGAGCATTAGATCTGGAGATTGGCTGTAAAAGCTGTTTTCTGGTTGTGACTTTGTAATTTTGCTTAAGGCTGCAAGGCGCTCGTTCCTGATGGCCTGGCTGCTGCAGCGCAGTCATATGCTAGTGTCACTTTTCATCAATCTTGAGGTACTTAAAAGCACATTGAGTGGGGCGGAGGTGGCGCACACCTTTAATTCCAGCACTCTGGAGGCAGAGGCAGGTGGATCTCTGTGACTTTGAGGCCAGTCTGGTCTGTAGGGAGAGTTCCAGGACAGCCAGGGCTACACAGAGAGACCCTGACTTGAAAAATCAAAACAACCAACCAAACCAAAATGTACTGAAAAGAAATAGAATATGATTCATACAATTTGATGAACGGATAAAAATTGTCTTCAAAGGGCCTTCCATAAAGGATTGTGATAAGAAAACAAAGGGCCAGGGAGATCAATCAGTAGCTAAAGTGCTTGATGCGCGAATTCCGAACCTAAGGAAAAGGAAGGACATAAGCCGTCTGTCCTGTAATCCCAGCACCAGGGATGATGAATGGAGAGAGGAGGATTCTGAGGACTCGCTGGCCACAAAGACTGTCAGAATCAAATAGTCAGGATCCAGACTCCGTGAGAGACTTTGTTTCAAAAATAAGAGGTGAGTGAAGGAAAAGGAAGGCAATCCACACTGATCTTGCCCTCCACATGGCATGTGAAGCTTTCCTTCACACGCAGACACACACACACACACACACACACACACACACACACACACACACACACACACCAATCCACAATCATACATGAAGACAAAGTCTTTCTTCCCTCTGCTTCAAAGATGCTTGGTCTAAGGTTGATGTAGCCAAACATGAATATTGGGGCACATCTCTGGGTCGGTGTGAAGTTGTGTGTGTCTGTTGATAATGGGGAGCAGAGACTGGAGCCAGGAAAGCTGGTAATCGGTAAGAGTCAACTGCCACAGTCACTGCTTATTTGACTGTAGGAGAAATCCCTTACCTGTGAAAGCTGGTATTGAAATTTTAATTAGAAATTTTCTGTGCACCTGAGGGGCCAGTCAGGGTTTGTAGCCTAAGTACATAGTTCGCATATAAATGGTTTTGAATTAGAATAGAGATTGTCTTACTCTTAGTTTCTGAGATCATGCTATTCTGACCCCCCCCCCCCAACTTAATCTCATTTTGCTTTAATTCCAATAACAGCCTCATGAAACTCAGAGGCAAGCATTACTAACCTCAGAAACATACTCCCCACTAACTTTCAAAGACGCCCAGGTGACTTACCTCATAGTGTGTCATCAGGACCAATCCCCCTCTCCTATGCCTGTCAGGAAGTACCGGAATGTATGCGAAGTTAACATCTTCATAACAACACTGAGCTATGTTTTAAAGTTCAATCACTGTAAAAGAATATAGTTTTTACACATCAAGTTTAGTGTGAGGTCTCCTCTGTCAGTTTTTTTTTGGAAGGGAAATTTGTTCTAATTTAGCCTGCTTTTCATTCATCTAGGAAACTCAAAGGGTTCTTTTCAGAATGATTCAAGGTGACTTTCTGTCCCTGTCCATATAAGAAATGCTAGAAATGCTTTTGGTAGAAAGAAGGAGACACTAATTTCATACAGGACACTCAGTTACAGCATAAGCCCTATCTGAGTTCTATTCCTTTTCTGGTGTTGCCAGCTGGGGTTCTGAGTAGTTGGGCTGAGATATGAGAAATATATAGACGCCAGGACAGAGCCTACATCCGTGGCTGCTTAGTCACTTCTAGAGCAGTCTCTCATCTATTTTCTGGGCTTTGTGCCTTGTCCTCTTTTTCCCTCTCCAATCCTCATTTAGACCTGCTAGCTCATGTCAGTGTGTTCTTGTACTGCACCTGTGACCTCACCTAATGATTAGATAGGAAGCATATTAAATTATGGAGCCTGGACTTTATGTGGTCCACCAAAAGCCAAATTGATGCTTTTAAACCATAGCTTTGAAAACATACATCTGCTTTAAGAAGATTGTCTTATAAGTACAAGACAAAGCATCATGGCTGGAGGAAGAATATGGAAAAAGGGGAGAGAGTAGTTTAGAGTTTTTATGATGGGAATAACTTCAGCATAATTTTGTTTGAAAGAAGAATCTGAGGATAAGAGGCTTGGTGTCATGTGGATACCAAGCAAAACAGTGTGGGAAGACCTAGTAATCTATCTGTTGGACGTTTAGACATAAACCAGAAATGTGGATCTTACAATTCTACACTGTGATGGATTGATTCTTTTGCTTGTTGACATGCAAGTAGAGTGAGCAGGGTTATAACATGTAGGGCAGGGAAAGTCAAATAATTTTGAGTGAAATTATGTTATTTCTAACTATTGTATATAACTTTTGGGGTGATATAAACTGTCATCCTAGTGATATGGGATTCCCTTCTGTATATGTGTTGCTTTTATTGGTTAATGAATAAAGAAGCTGCTTGGCTTGTGGTAGGGCAAAACAGAGTTAGGCAGGGAAAACTAAATTGGGAGAAAGTAGGCGGAGTCAGAGAGAAGCCCTGGAGTCACCAGAGGAGAAAGGCGCTAGCAGCCAGCTGGAATCTTGCCAATAGGCCATGAGCCTTGTGGTAAAATGTAAAATAATAGAAATGGGTTAACCCAAGATATAAGAGCTAGCTAACAATATGCTTAAGTGATTGGCCAAGCAGTGATTTAAATAATATAGTTTCTGTGTGATTATTTCAAGTCTGGGCAGCCAGGAACAAACAAGCAGCCCTAGACAACAATCCTAGAGTCATTTCTCTATGGAACCTCAGAATGGTTACTAGGTAAGAAATGGCTTAACAGAATTTGAAGCAGGATAGACCTATGACCTCTGTTCTCTCAGCAGGTATAGAAATCAATGTGTCAGCTCATTCTCAATATACCTTTATCCACACAAGCAGTCAATAGAGAGCATGCAAGGCTGAATGAGAAGTTCAAGAGCAGACTTCATCTCAGTTACATATGAAATGCCAAAAATACTCAAGAGAGTTTGGAGTGTATCTATTGATGTGCTGTTAAGCTGATGGGAGCTAAGAACTATTATAATTTTCTATTTACATTAATAAATCGTCTCCCATACTTTAGGAGCTTAGAAGAGTCTCCTATTAATGTTCTAAGAAAACATGAAAATCTGTCTCCAGAATGTGTGGTAAAACCTGTATGAATACTGCTCACTTGTGAGCTACAGATTGCCCCATTATAAAGAAACCTCTAGGAAATGCTGTGAGGGATGGCCATACGCTAAGTCAGGAGCTCCAAAAGACTTTGGTGGGTAGGAGAATCTAAGGGAATGGTTGGGAAGAACAGTAATGGGAAAGGAAAATGGAAAGTATTTTTTAGAAATAATAGCAGTGCATGGTCTAACAGAGGCACAGGTTCCTGCAAGCCAATGTGCTTGCGAATTGGTGAGAGACATGAGAAGGAAATCCTTCAGGGTGCAGTGCACCTTGGGCTGCTGTTCAGTTAGAGGAATTACCAGGAGTTTATGGCTCACTTGCAAGCTTCACCAGAGCGGGATTCTTCTCCAGGCCATGAGGAGGGGCAGCGCCTGTGGGAAAACCTGCTGTAGGCATAAGTTTCTTCTCCAGGCACTCAGCCCTGACTCGGGTATTGTGCTCTGTCCCATTTTTGTGTCTTCACTGTCCTCCCTTCTGAAGGATTCATCCCTACATCCTTGCTGTGAGCTGTGACACTTATGCTTCTGGTTTTATCCGTTACTCCTTTTTCCCAAGCAGTAAAAAGACAAAGAAGCCATTGGTTCATTCAGTTGAAAAAATAGAAAACACCAGCACAGCATTCTTTTATTTTTACCCTGCTGTCACTTTACAGGAGACAGGAACACAAGGTCAGTGGGTCCCAAGAGAGGTTGTTGGTGGGGTTCAGGAAAAATGCTTCCCCCTGGGAAGCATTGAGAAATTGGCTTGGCTGCTTGTTGATGACCCTTGTTCATACAGAAGAAAAAGCGGTCAGCCAGTGGCTTACACCCATGGCTAGTTCTTCAAGCCATATTGGGTTCCCACAGATACATTCTCTGCTTTACTCCTAAGGCAGTTGGTTGTATATAGGAATTGTTTTTTTTTTAACTAGTGGAAGGTGAAGAGATATTTATAGGTCAAAGGAAAATTCTTGGGAATAAATGATGCCTGGGAGCCCTGTGGAAAGCAGACAGGGCTTCCTTGTGTAACTCTGAACCATAACATCTCCAAGTTCTACTCTAGAAGGCAAGAGACTAGACCCAGTTCAAAAGGAAGAGTGGAGGGTACAGTGTTGAAGGAGCGGCAGGCTGTGTTCCCGCCCAACTCCTGGCTCCTGGCTGCCTGGCTAGCTTACGTCCCGAAATAACAACATGGAAACTGTATTCTTTTAAACACTGCCTGGCCCATTAGTTTCAGCCTCTTATTGGCTAATTCTCATATCTTGCTTTAACCCTTATTTAGTAATCTGTGTAGCACCACGAGGTGGTGGCTTACCAGGAAGGATCTTAGCCTGCGCTGTCTCAGAGAGGAGAGCTATGGCGTCTGCCTGAGGCATCTGCCTGACTCTGCTTTCTTTCTTCCACAATTCTGTGGTGTCTACTCCACCTACTTAATTTTCTGTCCTATTAAAGGGCCAAGGCAGTTTCTTTATTAACCAATGAAAGTAACACATAGACAGATGACCCTCCTCCATCAGTACAGCAGAGCAGAGCAGAAGGACCACTATCTCGGGAGCTTTAGGGAGTCCCCTCATCTCTCTCTGTCTTTGCAGCTGCCTCTAGAATATTTTGCAGGCTCCAAAACTGATGCCCAGAAACCTTAGCTCCAGTGTGTCAGTTGCTGTCATAGTAACTTATGTACAGGATGTTTCCTTCACTTGATATTATTCCAGGGCAAGGTTGTATTCCTTGACTTGCATTCCCAAGCACAAACACAATTTATAGACACAAATATGTAGCTTAAAAATATTTACAATATGAAAAAGAGAAGATGGATTATTTGGCAGCCCATTTTGAGTTCCACAGAGTTTTTCCATCATTCATGTTCAAAAATCTTTTCAATTGTCAAGGAACAACATAGTTAAATCGGGAGAAGGAATAAAAATGTCCATACCAAGGTATCATGAGAAAGGAGTATGTTAGATCTGAGTTTTTCAGGCTAAACATCTGGCCTGGTATTGTATTTTGGCTCTTGTTATACTACTGATCAGAGGTAAATTTAGTAAATGGAGAGAAAAGGAGAGAAGACAATTTTATTAACTCTAACCATTTTGCTTGTGACTGACTTGATAGAACCATGCCATAAAAAATTGCCTGCCAAGGTGCCAATTCTGTCTCTTGTTACAGAGAGGAAGGGGAGATGCTAGCACAAGGATTGGAATATTTTTGACCTGCTACGTCTTAGGATATCATTTAGACTATGATGGGAACCCTTCTGGAAGAAGGCCTTTGCTAAAGGACAAAAGCACAACAAATGTACTATGGCAAAACTTCATGGGCTCAACCATCGGTCTAGGATCCAGTCAGAGTATGCACCTAAAATGATCCAGAAATTTCTGGTGACCACCATGGGCCGGTTATGTTTATAGACAGAGGAAAAGAAAATAGGAAATAAGGAAGAGCCAACCTAATTGCTTAAAGTTGTGTTTGTCCTTCCTATATAAACAGTTGGTGCTTGCAATTACATTTGGTTTAGCTAATTTTTTTTAAAACCAAGAGTACACTCTGCATACACATCAGGTTAGGTTACAGTGGCCTAAGATCAAATTTAGCTTTGGGAAAGAAAAATAAGAAATTAGCTGCCACAGAACTATTAGGTTCACTTTGGTGCCATCCAACCCCAAACTAGTACTCACTGTGTATGCTGCAGGCAACCCTCGCAGGAGGCTTGAGATACTCAGTGTGTCTAGGACAGCCTTTACAGGGCATCCTGCTTGCTACACAATTCATTTTTCTTTTTACATTTCACCTCAACACCAATATTTCCAATACGAATGTAAGTTCTTTGGTTCTTAATTATTCACAAATAAGCCTGGCTCTCAGTTTGAAATTTTCTTTCCTTTTTTCCCTTTCGTTTGTTTTTCTGGGAAGATTCCATTGGCACAGGACAGGAGTGTGTTTGGTCTCACTCGTCATTCGAGTAAGAATCCTCCTGTACGTTTCTGCTACACTAACTCCACATTTCTTTTGAGGACTCAGCTTGATAGATGCTCCCACCCCCTTCCTGTCCAATACCCATTAATCTTTCTCTTATCACCATTTTAAATTGTTTAACCCAGAGTTGTATTTAGTAACATAGTGGTGCTATACATGTAGACCAGATTCAAAACCACAGATAAATAAATTTTCATCTGAGGGATGATGTAGAGATTCCCTTGACTTAATGTCTTCAAAGAGGAAAATAACGGGTAAGTTATACAAAGTAGGCATTTTATTAAGCAAATGGTAAAAGTAAAATTAGACTTAATGTTCTTAATAGCCTTTCCAGTGTGCTGAAAAGGGGAGGTTTGGGCATTTCCCAAGCCCTTGATGTATCCCGCATTTAGGCTTTATTTGTTAGTCATTTACCATGTCTATTTATATAGATTTTTATTTTTTGCTTTGCAGTTCAAGAACTAACACCACCATAGAGTCTTTTCTTTAGGACACCAGCTGGTTCCTTTTCTCCTAAATGGGCACAGTGTTCCTGAAGACGAGGCAGCTAGCATGGAAGTGTGCCCTCTTTCTTTGTGAAGACTGTCTAAAATTGAAAATAACTTTTTTTCAAGTAACAATTTGTCATAGCAGGGGCCATGGCTCACCAACACTTATTGAGGATTGGGAATAGGGAAAAAGATAATAGGTATTATCTTCTGAAGAGACCAGAAGATGGGAAAACTTTCAGAGATTGGCCATGCTCTTTCTCTGTTTCCAAGGGGAAAAGGCAATCTTATTTAGTGGATAAAGGACCATAATGCTGTAATGCTTGTGTCTCGTGTATGCCCCACAGCACTTCCGTGTGCTCTTTCAGTGAAGAGCTCTCAGCTTTGCACAGCTGCTTTAGGGTAGGGTGGTCTCCTTTAGGAGCACATCCGTGCTGACAGTATTGTACATGTGGCATAGAGTTATAGAACAAGAGAATCGTGCAATTAACATGTAGCTCAAGGGCAGAATAACCCTCCAGTAATCTAGGCAGAGGCAATCACATTTTATTGTTAATGATTCAGAAACCATATACACCAAAGAAGAAGGGGTTCTTCCCATTCTCTACATAGATAGCCATCCTTCTAGGGTGGATATTGCTAGGAATTTTGGTTCATGGAGGTAAATATCTATACCTCTCATGGAATGCCTTCTTCGAGGAAGTCTGAGGATGGGCCACATAACTCTTTAAACAGAGAACTGTTTGTTACAGGTGAATCTTAGAGATAGCTCACATTTGGACTGGTTTGCCTTGAGATTCTGCCTTTTGCTCTTATAAATGGGTGTTTGTTTAACTATCTGTATAATGAAGGAGGCTTCTAATAGTGGTTTTCCCCCAGTAAACTTATTTACTTTCAGTGGGGGAAGGGCAGTGGGGCAGTGGCAGTGGGTGGGTGGGGAGCTGGGGCTAAAATTGAAATAGTGAAGCATCCATGAAGAAGGCATGCTCAGTGAGGGCTTGGATGGCACATGAAGAAGGCATGCTCAGTGAGGGCTTGGATGGCACATGAAGAAGGCATGCTCAGTGAGGGCTTGGATGGCACAGCTGAGAATGTCCTGGCAGTTCCCATGGCTGCTTTTTTGAACTTTTTTCTTTCTTTTTTTTGTCTTTTAGGAACATTACAAGGGACTGTATCCAAGGTTAAAGAAACATGCTGAGGAAGTCGTGCTTTTCAGCTCAACATGTAAAGCTTCATCCTCCACAGGCCCACCACCAGCGTGCACAGGCACTGATTGGGAAATGCACAGTCTAGGGCACATGAGGTTTGTGTGTCTTTATGTGTAAATGTTTGGTATATGCTTATGTAGTTACACACATGTGTTCAAATATGTATATGCATATGGTGTAAGTATAGGTATACATCTGTGTACATGAGAGTATAGTATATGTATATATGTATGTGTACATATGCACACACACACATATATACATTCACACATACATTGGTAAGTAAGTTTGTGTGGTGTGGTGTGTGTGTGTGTTTGGAGGGGGATGGTATGAGTCACCTTGGGAAACTGATCTTACTTTCTGGTAGTATATATATAAGGATCTGTTAGGTTATATCAGTCAGACTCAATATTCCTTAGAAATACCTAGGAAGGAGCAACTTTCCAAATTTTGATGAGGTTCAAAATCCCCTGATGTTTGGAGCTGGAGCTGTAACCAGGTTGTATGGATATGTACATGGGAGATAGGTAATGAAAAAATGTGTGTTCCAGAAACAACCTCTGATGACTTCAAATTGACAAGCTCTTTGTGGGCCCAAGTCCCTGGCAGACAGAGTGCATTTAGGAAAATATTTAGGGACATAATGACAGTTTTGTTTGTTTATTTTATTCTCCTCTTATTTCCTACTGCCTATAATTCAATCTTATCCTTGGACCTGAGTGTATTGCCTAAGGGGAGAGATGAACAAGCAAGTGTTTCAAAAGTCTAAACCTTAGGGAAATGCAGAGGATTTGAGGCGAGGAAAATGTTATGAGAAAATACTTTCAGTTAGCCTTTGCTGCATGACAAGCTTCTCCAGAATTTCACAGCTAATATAAACACCATTTATTGTTGCCTGAACACTGCTGATATCAATCAGCATAGGATGACTGTGGCTGAGATAGATTCTGGGTCGGCAGTCAATGTACACAAGGTTGCGTGACCTCTGTCCTTGTCTAGGGACTGGATGATAGATGGGGGTTGAAAAGGATGTCCTTGAGCCTTTATCATGTGCATTCTGACTTTGCTTTATTCGCACCTTAGCAGTGGTTATCCTCCCACCTGACAATAATCTACATCAGGTATCCCTTTCATTGACTAGAGAAAGATGCAATGGCATCCTGGATTTAAGGAGTGGGGAGGCGGCTTCCATTCTGATAGGAAGAGCCAGTAATATGTCTTCCAAGAGGGATGCTCCTGGGAAGGGAAGGAGAACTGTAGCCACCTGTCCAATATGCTACATGTATCATGAAATACTGTGGTGCCTTGAAACTGAAAGCCAGGTCAAACCCTTGTCTATGACTGCTCACAGGGAGGAAAGATAGATGTTCCCTTTCCCATTTGGAGAAAAGTAAGAAGCCAGAGGATGTGTGATGGGGATAGTGCCTGGAATAATGCTTTTGGGAAAGAGCTGTGAAAAATATGTAGAATTCCACTTAAATTTGAGGAGAGAGAGAGAGAGGTACCTGTGGGACCCAGATGCTCCTAGAGAAAGAATGATGAAATTGCCGAGAGACAAATGGGACACTGATGTAGGAGGGTCTTCTATCTATCTGTTGCTTTCATTAGTTAATTAATAAAGAAAACTGCTTGGCCTGATAGGTCAGAACATAGGTAGGCGGGGAAGACAGAACAGAATTGTGGGAGGAAGAAAGCAGAGTTAGGCAGACGCCATGAATCTCCAGCCCAAGATGGATGTAGGTTAGGATCTTTCTTGGTAAGCCACCACCCTGTGGTGCTACACACATTAATAGAAATGGGTTAATCAAGGTGTGAGAGTTAGCCAGTAAGAGGCTAGATATAATGGGCCAGGCAGTCTTTAAATAAATAATTTACAGTTTCCATGTAATTATTTCGGGTGTAAACTAGCTGGGGAGCCAGGTGGCAGGAAGTGGCCCGCTGCTCCTTTTACAGGCCACAGAGACCATACCAGAATTCCTTTCTCCTGGCCGGTCATGGCAAGTTATGAATAGTTTGAGCCACTGAAGCAGGGCGTGTGTGAGCAGGCATGGATGCCATCAAGAAAGCCCTTGAGTGCCTGGGGAGATGGTTCAGTGGGTAAACATTTGTCATGTCAGCATGGCGTCCTTAGTTTAATTCCCAAATCCCACATAAACAGTCTTGTGTGGTGGCAAGCAATCGGAGTCCCAATGCTGCTGAGGTAGAGACAGCTGGATCCCTGCCTGGGGTGCACTGGCCATCTAGGCCTACCCTAAGTTGTGAGCCCCAACTTCCATTGAGAGAACTAAGGTTGCCCTCTGGTCCCCTTATGCTCATGCTCATGATTCTACCTGTCTTCTGTTGGAGGTAAGAGAACACACACACACACACACACACATACACACACACTTTTTTTTTTTAAAAAAAAAATTGATCTATTATTTGCTTTAAGATATTATGAAAGGGCAATATATAGAAAACATCATCTCTCAGGCTCTGGGCAGTGGACAGTATAAGAGGACCAATTTCCTTGGCTTCAAGTCTCTTCATTTTCCTATAGGTCAACATTATGACTCCACAGCAGGCACTTCTATCTTAGAAATGTTTAATGCGGCAATGTTGCACTGTTGCTCTAGCCTTGGAATGAGGTATTTGAAGCATAGCCGGAGCTGACTGTGGCCAATGGGGAAGGAGTGACTAGGGCCAAGTGGGACTTGGAGACTGGAGCAGTCTGTGAGGAGTCTCAGAAGTGCCACGCTGGAAGTGATTTGTATTCCAGATGAACAATACTTCCGACACTGAAGCCGAGTGTCTGCAGGATGTGGAACCCGCACAGGGAACGGTGGGGATTTTGAGTTATTTTTCATTATGAAGGTGCCAACGTGTCTGAGCTTATGCCGAATCTGAAGACATTGTTGCTGGGAAATGGGAGGCAATGAAGCAGCACATCGAACAAGCATGGATTGGCTGCACCTGAAGAAGGTGAAAGGTCGGGGCACACTGAAAGGAATGCAGTGTAGGGGCCCAGGTTGTGTAGATTCTTCCTGTTATTAGTCTGGTAAGGCAGGGGCTGGGGCATGAGCTCAATAAGTGAGAAGGTACTGGGCTTGAAAGCAAGCTGTTTTATCCCTGGGAAAACATAAAGCTTTGGTGAGCACTTAAAGTCCCCAGTATAGTCCCACAGGATTGAAAGGAGCCAAATCCTCTGGCTGGCAAGGGGCTGACTCAAGAAATGACCAATAAAGCATTCTTCTAGGAACAGGGCTAACTGACTTGTTTGTCGAATCAGTGAACACCAGCTTCGGCTTATCATTTGGCCACTGTGGATTTCTTCACCTCTCCAGTCTAATCCTCTCCCCATCTTCATTATGTCTAAAATGGAGGTAACCAGTAGCACAAACGCCCAGTCCCCGTTTGTCTCTGCTTCTTTCTGGAAGGCTACTCTTCTCAGGTGGCAGTCTTGAGAGAAGGAGGCAGTGGTGGCAGAGATTGTGTTGAAATGGTATGTGTGGCCCTCCCTGTTAGAAGCACAGTATTGACCGTGGGCCACACCGAGGGGAACAAAGTATTTGCTTCAGGCACAACATGAAAGAGGCACCCAAAACTCAGTCTTTGAGGTAAATACTGTTTTAATGGAATTTTTAACAGGAAAAATCAGTACAAAAAACAGCAGGATGAACGAACTGCCTGAGCTTTAAGTAAAGATGGGATCATGAAAAATACCACGCTGAGCTGTGTTGGAGCTGGAGGCAGAAAGGAATCTGGAAACACTCACTTTGCTTTATTTCAAATTTTGGTATATTATTTATTCACCAGGGCTTTTCATATGTTGGCTATTTTTAAAATGTCTGTGCACCCATTACTTCATTTGGTCACTGAGTTTGGGTATCTATTTAAATTTTAAACCTTCATTTTTGTTTCCCTAGTTTTGCTGCTTTGTTTTGTTTTTTGTTTTTAAATCTGATCACTCTGAAATCCTGTCAGCTCCTACTGTAAGCTATATTTTTATATTTGAAAATATCTAGGCCTGTTCTGTATGGCCGCTTTAGCAAATTGTTACAAACTTGGGCTTCAAAATGACTCACATGTACTCTTCGAGTTCCAGAAGTCATCGATCTCAAGGCAGTTTCTTTGGACTGGAATCCATGTGTTAACAGGGTAATGCTCACTCTGCAGCTTTTGAGAAGGTTCCCTTTTCCTGCTTTTCCAGCATCTAGGATGGCATCCAATGCATTCCTTGGCTCTGGATTCATTTCAGTACCAAAGCCTTTGAAGTCACATTGTCATCCGTGGTCAGCATCACTCTCTCTATTCTCTTGACAGGATCAAGCGTGACAATATTTAGGACAGTCACTCAGATATCCCAGAATAATCTTCCCATCTCAATGTAGATCCCTTAATTTTATCAGTAAGATCTCTCGTTCCTTGTATAGTGCAGGCTGTGGTGACTGTGGCTTAGGTGGCCTTGAGGACCACTGGCCAGCTTCTCGTCAGCTGGACGATACAGGCTGGTTACACTGATGTAGATCAGCTTCTACGCCTTGCTACTGGAGACTATGGATGTCTTCTTAGGAGAGGAGGAGGTGACAGCAAGGATATAACGTTCCACTTTATGGGCCTGCCTGGTACGGTAGTTGGCATCAGGGGCAAAATAGAGGACAGGGGTGGTAATTATTATCATTTTCCTTCATACAGAGCCCTGGTTGAAAAATAAGACAGAGTAAAGCTTCATGCTCAGCGTTTGGAGATGTAAATATCTGACTCTTTTGAGCTGAAGTTCCAAGGACAACAGCCATACATGTGGAACAGATTTAATGAGGTTGGTTGACGAATTAGAAATTTGTTTTTGTGAGGAACTGGAATGTTGCAGAAATAGAGCCAAATTATATTGGACTATCTTTAGTCCTCTCTATAACCACTCATTACTTACTTCTGTGTCTGATCTAATATCCTTGTGACTATTGAATAAAACCTTTTTGCCTGTGTTTCTAGACCACTAGCTCCTACAAACACCAAGGCTAAGAATGTCACCAGGTAAGACCTGATACTTATAGTGGGGATTTCCCTACATTTCTGTAACACACCTATGTGATATTCCTACCAAAACATTTGAAAAATGCCTTGATTTGTGACTTTCTTTTGATCTGTAACTATAAAAACTCCATGAACTGTTTCAACATTGGAATGTGCTATTTGGGGTAGACTTACTTTAGGTAGAACATGCTTGTTTGTTTCCTGACTGCTCAGACCTGAATAATCACACAGAAACTATATTGATTACAACACTGTTCGGTCAGTGATTCAGGCATATTTCTAGCTAGGAATACATATATCTTGAATATATATTGAATTAACCCATTTCTATTAATCTATATATTGGCACAAGGCTTATTGGTAAAGATCCATTGTCTGTCTCCTTTGGCAGCTACATGGTATCTCCTTGACTCTGCCTAGTCTCTTTATGTCTCTGTTTGTATTTCCTGCCTGACTTTGCTCTACTAAGCCATAGGCTGAGACAGCTTCATTCATTAACCAATGATAATAAAACATATTCACAGCATACAGAGGGCAATCCCACATCAACTTACCAAATGTGAACCCTGAAAACCACAATAATAAACTTTCATGACATGATATACCCACTGGTATAATAATGGCATGTATATTACAGGAGTAACCAACCACTTTCTGATTAGCCTCCTCCATAAGAGGGAGCTCATGCCTAACATCATTGCTGGGAAAACTACTTGTGGCCCTCAGTGAGAACATCATACTACCATTGTGCTAAACCAATGTAGTATTAGGCCAACTTGTAATGACTTATTACTATACCCATAGATTGGTTCAACTCTCAACCTTCATCAGAGAAGCTTCTTTTCAGAGTAGGTGATTAACATACCCACAATATTCAGAGAATAAGAGACTTTAGAGTGCTCAGCCTTAAATGGGACATCTTTATCATCTCTCCTCCTCCAAAGGCTCAGGAATAATTGTGGAAGAGTGGGCAGAAAGATTATAAGAGCCAGAAGGTATGAAAGAGTACAAGGAAATTGTTTTCAAGACAGGTGCACGTATGAGTGCACACTGGTTGTGAAAATATGCAAACGACTTGTGTAAGATCAAGCCAGTCAGAAATTCTAGCATGGGGAAGGGAGTGATCATGAATCCCTATCTCTAGTTGAGGAGTCATTGGCAACAGATGATGGCTGTTGGGAGAGAGGTGCTTTTTTTAGATATGCAGGCCCCCAAGAGTCTATGTATCCTCCACACCTAGACACGATGGCAGTGTGGAGTGGACTCAGTGGGTTAACAACAACCACAACGAAAGAAAAACAAGAGTATCAAGAACACATGAACTTGGGGAAGAAAAGCGCTGGAGTGATGAGGGAAGAAGTGAATGGAGGGTGGATTTGGTCCAAATATACTGTATGCATGCTCAACATACTCAAACAAACAAACACAAGACCATATTGATTCCTGGGAAGGATGATTTTGTTTGCCGTTTGGAGTTGATGCATATAAGATTGCCTTTCAGTCACCTTTCCAGGACTTTACCACTTAGGACAAAGTACAGTCTATATATAGAGAGATGGTATCGTAGAATATTGTTTTAAGGTGTACTGTATTTGTGTATGCTCTGGAAAATTTGTTTTAGTGATGCAAAGATGTGTTGTTTTTATTTATGTGCCGCATTTGTTTAATTCTGTGAAGCTGTGATTTATTGACTGTCTAAACACCTGATGGTCTAATAAAGTGTTGAATGGCGAACAGTGAAGCACAAGGAAGGATAGGAGGGGCTGGAAGGCGGAGGAATAAATAGGAGGAGAACTATGAGGAAGAGGGAGCAAGATAGAACAAGGAGAGGAGGACCTCAGGGGCCAGCCACACAGTTACACAGCAAACCACAGAGGAAGTAGAGAAAGGTATACAGAAATAGAGAAAGATAAAAGCCCAGAGACAAAAGGTAGTTGGGAAAATTTAAGTTAAGAAAAACTAACTAGAAACAAGTCAAGCTAAGGCAGGGTATTGATAAGTAACAATAAGACTCTGCGCGGATTTATCTGGAGCTGGGTAGTGGGTCCTCTAAAAAGTCAAAAGAGTGAAAACAACCAACAACAAGTGATCCTTCAGGCTTCGCACGTCAAGATTTAGATATCTAATAAAAGTATCAGGACTTTCATATTTGAAAATAAAACTATTTCTCTTAACAGAACACCAATGGCACAAACACTAAGATCAACAATTAATAAATGGTACTCCATGAAACTGAAAAGCTTCTGCAAGACAAAGGACACTATCAATGAGTTGAAAAGGCAGCTTACAGAAAGAAAAACGATTTTTACCAGTCCCATATCTGATAGAGGTCTAATATCCATAATATGTAAAGAACTCAAGAAATTAGATCTAAAAACCAATTAATAATAATAATCCAATTAAAAATAGGCACAGATCTAAACAGATCATTCTCAATACAGAAATCTCAAATGGTTGAGAAACACTTTAGGCAATATTTAGCATCCTTAGCTATCAGGGAAATGCAAACCAAAACTACTTTAAGCTTGATTATCATTTACTTAACAGATAATATCCACTTATAAGTGAATATATACCATATTTGTCTTTCTGGGTCTGGATTATCTCACTTAGGATTTTTTTCTCTTTGTATCCATTTGCTTGCAAATTTCACGATGTCATTTTTAACAGCTGAGTAATACTCCACTGTGTAAATGTATCACATTGTCTTTATCCATTTTTCAGTTGAGGTATATCTAAGTGGTTTCCATTTTCTATTTATTATAAATAAAGCCTCAGTGAACATAGTTGAGCAAATATCCTTGTGGTCGAATGGAGCTTTCTTTGGGTGTATACCCAAGAGAGGTGTAGCTGGGTCTTAAGGTAGATCAATTTCTAATTTTCTGAGGAACCATCATATTGATTTTGATAATCAACATGTAAAAGTTTACACTCCCACCAGCAATTGAGGACTGTTCCCCTTTTTTCACATCCTTACCAGAATGAGCTGTCATGTGTGGTTTTTTTTTTATCTTAATCATTCTAATTGGTGCAAGATAGAATCTTAAAGTAGTTTTGGTTTGTATTTCCCTGATGGCTAAGGATGCTAGACATTGCTTTTGGAACCCATTTTCTCTGTAGGGATACCTTGCTTAGCCTAGACATAGTGGGGGGAGGGCCTTGTTCCTGCCTCAAAGTAAAGACTTTGTTGATTCCTTATGGGAAGCCTTACCCTCTCTGTGAAGTGGAATGGGGGGGTGGAAGGAGGGATGATGGAGGGAACAGAAGGAGGGGAGGGAATGGGAAATGAATTTTGGAATATAAAATGAAGAAATATACTTAAAAAATTAGAATAAAAAAGGTAAAAAATAAAAACAAACTAGAGAATTTGAGCTGATGCCTGCATGGAGCATTCACCTCTATGTTTTAATCTCTTTGGAGAAAGAAGATACCTGCAGGCTATGGAAAGAGAAACCTAGAAACCAACCCAGCTCCAAGACCCTTGACCTACAATCTGTCCTATGTCTAAGATGTGCTATGGCAATGGTGGAGCAGACTTGTGGGAGTGGCCAACCAATGTTTGGTTTAACTTGAGGTCCATACCACAAGGGGAAGCCCTATACTGTCTGAATGGCCAGGAACAGGAGACTGAATACCCCAGAGACTTAGGATAGAACCAAACAACTAGCTATAAGTGAACAAACAAACAGATAGATAGGCAGATGAATGAATGAATGAATGAATGAATGAATAATAAATCCTAGTGATGTTGTGCTATACTCATAGTCTGGTGTCTTGTCCAGTCATCATCATACAGGCTTCCTCTGGCACCAGATGAGAGCAGGCACAGAAACCCACAGCCAAATATTATGCAGAGAGAGTCTAAAATTGTAGGTCTCCATTGGGTCCCTCCCTTCGGAGATCTGGAAACCCCTAGGAAGAGACAGGGGAAAGACTGTAGGAGTCAGAAGGTATGGAGGACACCAGGAGGATAGGGCCCACCAAATCAACTCACCTGGGCTCACATGGGTTCACAGAGACTGAAGTGGCAAGCACAAGGTCTGTATTATATATATATTATATTAAATTATATTATATATGTTATAACTGTTAGCTTGGAGTTTTTTGTGGGACGCTTAACAATGAAAGCAGGTATGACTCTGATTCTTTGGCCTGCTCTTGAGACTCTTTTTCTCCTATTCAGTTGCCTTGACCAGTCTAGATATGAAGGCTGTTTCCTTGTCTTATTGCATCTTGTTTTGTCCCATTTTTCCCTATTTGACTATCATGTCTTGGAGGCCTGCTCTTTACTGAAGAGGAAAGGGAGGGGAGTGGATCTGGGGAAGAAAGGGGTTGTGGAGAGAAGCTGGGAGGAATGGAGGAAGGGGAAACTGTGACCAGTATGTATTGTATAAGAGAAGAATCTACTTTTGAAATAAAAATAAATTAATTAAAAGATAAGAAAGGAAAATAAAATTGTTTCTCTTCTCCACCAGAGGATGCTCCAGGACCTTCCCAGTGGGGCCAAACCCAGGGGCCCCAGCCCCAACTCCCTCAGGCTTTTCTATTCAGCTAGCAGGGAGCTTTCCTGTCGCTGGGCTAGCAACCAACCCACCCCACTTCCAAACCCACCCATTCGCCTGTGAGTTCCCTGGAACCCTGAAACATATAGCCTGTTCCAATACTGAGGAAACCTAAGAGGTGAGTCAGCGGCCACAGGGCTGGACAGCCAGATGCCCCACTCTCTGGGACCTAAGAGACAGCCATAGAAAGGACTGGACCAAGATGCCAAGACACTGCTGGCCTCATTTGAAGGAAGAGATGGGTAGGCGCCAATGTAAGAATTCTTCCAACATGGTAAAAAGCAACATGTTAACACCAGAACCTAGCGGACACACAACAGAAAGACTTGATCATCCTAACTCAGAAGAAGTAGAAGAAAATTACTTTAAACGTAACTTTATGAAAATGATGGAGACTTTTAAGGAGGAAGTAAAAAAAAAAACTCCCTTAAAGAAATAGAAGAGAAGACAAACAAAAAAATCTAAAAGGATTCTAAAATTGAGAAACAAATCAGGTCAACAATTATTTGCAGATGAGTCCTTAAATTCTTTGTAAGTCCATGCAACAGAAAAATCTTTTATGCCAGTCAAAGGCTTCTAACGATCTTAAGGCTGTGCTATTAGAGCTTTTCTATTCAAAAAATAACTTTGAAGAATTGTATTGTCTCACAATGATTTCATTCGTAACCTAGGATAGAGAAGTCCTGATCTGAGTGAAGATAGGTGTCTATCAACTTTTATCTAACAGTATGAATGTCAATAAGATCATAAGAAACACATACAATTTTCAAAAGGAATTTTGCTAATAGGAATACTGTCAGCTCAGAAGAAAAACAAGAGAAATAGTTCAAAATATCAGCACATGTTTTCCTTTACTGCTTTGTTGTTTCAATGCAGAGGAATCAAACCCAGGACCCAGGATTACAGTAGGCAAGTGCCCTGCCACCCAAACCCATCCTCAGTCCTTTAAATAGTTCAAAATGTAAAGAGTCTTTACCTTTTAAAGCAAACCAAGGCAATTTTTCAATTGGAAGCACCAGTGATTCTTATGGGAAAGAATAACACAGCTGACAAGAAGAACTGAGAGTAAGAAGTGGGGAAAGATTGGCATAATACAGCAAGACTGCATTCTAGCCTAGAGATTGACAATGTTACCCATCTGGGTGTCAGACCTGCTGGGGCCACTGCTGTGCACAGGACATTTTCTTCTTTCTGACTGTATACATTGGGATCTCTGTCCTATATATGCACCCGTGTTGTATGTTGACTATATGGTGAGGAATTTGAGAATTTGTTTCTGTAGTTCACAGATGTTTCCATTAGAAACAATAGTAGTCAGTGTCCTGTTCCCAAGGACACACACCCCTCAGTAATCTTACATGTGCACCTGTCTAGGATTTTGGTCCTGGGGATGGAATGTAGAGGGTATGGGTGAGGATTCTGAAGGTGCCATTAGAGGACTGGAGGTGAGTGCATTTTGAACAGAGTGTACCCTAAGTTTTCCATAGTTGAATATTTTAAGATTGAGGTCGAGATAAATGAGTGACAAGTCCTGATAATATTTTTTTGGGGACAGATCTATAGCCCAGGCTAACCTTGAGCAGTCTATGTAGGTGAGGATGGACTTGAACTGCTCATCTTCTGCCTCTGCTTCCTGAGTCCAGGATGACAGGCATTCACTGTCATGCTGCCTTCCTGTGGTACTGGCATCTAACCCAGGGCCTTTTGCATTCAAGCAAACACTTCATCCCAACTGAGGTATATCTGTAGCCCACAAGCAGAATTGACAAATAAACATTATATATAGTATGTAACATCATGTTTTAAATATTGAATGCACTGGAGTAGAATAGCTTAATTGATCTAATTAGCAAATGCATTACCTTACACACTGATTGTGCTTTGCGATGGGAAGAAGGAGAATCCACGTTCTTGTCTTTTTCCAAATATAACAAATTGCTGTTGCCCATCATCACCACACTGTACGGTAGATCTCTTAGACTTGTGCTAATAGAATTTTGTCTTTGACCAGTGTCTTGTCAACCTGGCACTCCTTTTGTTCTTGCTTCCTTTGTCTTCTCCCTCAATGCTCATTTCCAGTCTATGACACTGGATGCCATTAGTACGCAGATATTCTCTTACTCAAGGTTTCCTTTCTGGTGGTCAGTCTAAGAAAGAGCATTGGTAGACAGATGAGACATCTGGTGGAGGAGGTGGAGTTTAAACCTCTGATAGCGCCCTGCCCACACCAACCCTTATGCTTCACCTGTAGAAGCTTGTGGATCTGCCTCAAGATATTGTTGTACAGACTGGCATTGGCTAGTCACTTCTTGTTTGGAGTTTGAAAATGTAGACATTGACATCTGAGTCTTTCTTCTGATGCCCCAAAGCAAGAGGTTTGTGTGGGGCAAGTTCATGGAGAAAAGATGTCAAAACGATCTGCTGTTTAATTGGCTCCCGTTACAGGTCAGGTTTCTTAGGAAGATGGCTATAAGGACCACTGTGCAGTTTATCAGGGAGCATTCTTGGGCTCAGATACATAAGGAAAGGAAGAGAGCTGAACAAGTAGTAAGGTACATCATATGGTCAAACTGGCAAGTGTTTTCCCGCTCACTGAGAAGATGACTCTGAAAGTGTGGTTGACTTTTGCAATTCAGACCCAAAAGTGTTTGTTGTTTTTGTCACAGTTTCTATTGTTCTATTTTACCAATAAAGACTAGGGAGCTAGATGCTGGAATAAAGATCTGCTAGCCCAGAAAGGCAGAGAAAACAGCCAGCTGACCTTCCTCCTCCACGGCCATTCCAGAAAGAGACTTTTCCTTACTCCATCTCAATCAAAAAACTTCTCCAATCGGATTTCCCTCCCTTCTATTTCCTCTCTCTCTCTCCTCCCCCCTCTTTCCTCTCCCCCCTCTAGTCACCTGACTTCCCCTCATTCTCAATCATAATTGGCTGTTTGCTCTACCTCTTGACCTATAGAGTGTTGTTTTTATTTTTATCCTATTTACAATAAGCAGAAAACTCTTGGATTAAAGATGTGTGCTTAGGGCTGAGCCACACCACAGCTAGGTTCCTTTAGTAAGCAATGCAATATTGGGGTTCACAATGTGATCAAATATCCCATAACATATGTTTGTCTCAAAGTATCATTGAAGGCCCCTTGTCTATTGCTGGGATAGCACCTCAATTCTGAGATAGAGAAGGAGAATATCCAGTTACCCTAAGACCAAACACGTCCTTGAGAAGAGCCAGAAAGTAAAGCTTTTCCAGTAGTTGTTACTATTGTTCATCCTGTGTTATAAAGATGCCTGCAGCTGGAAAAACGGGAAACCCATCCAGAGAGCAAAAGCTCAATCAGGAACTCCAATTGATGTCTTAATTTCCCAAGTTGTCTTCAGATGGATGCTGTGAGCACTCAGCTTTCTGATGTCATTTATATCCATTGCTATTTGTTCCTTCATTTGGCAGCTTCACCTGAGGGGGTATTCTGCTTTGCCCTGGACTTTCTGTCTTGGAAACTTTAATTGGCTGCTGCCATGGGGATTTCCTCAGTAGATTTGTGCTGTATGTTTTAAGCACCTGATCTGATGCTTTGTGTGTTCTCTTCTCTCTCTCTCTCTCTCTATCCTTTTTCTTTAGCTTTGAATATACTTAATAAACTCACTCACTAAAAGCACATATATGACTCTCATAGATGATTTCCTGGACACAGAACACAGGCAGAAAAACTGTCTACGGCATGGTGGGAGCTGTGGCGCTCAGATAGCTTTGCAGTGGCAGCTATAGTTAGAATGATGAGTCTGTTTTGTTTTTTATTTTTATTTATTTATTTATTTTTTTTTGGTTTTTTGAGACAGGGTTTCCCTGTAGTTTCTAGAGCCTGTCCTGGAACTAGCTCTTGTAGACCAGGCTGGCCTCGAACTCAGAGATCCTAATGCCTCTGCCTCCCGAGTGCTGGGATTAAAGGCGTGTGCCACCACCGCCTGGCTGAGTCTGGTTTTTTTATACATCATCTGTTCATTGGATGAAGGCAGGTTTCTTCACTTAAAGCCATTTTTAAAATTTATTTTATTGAGCTCTACATTTTTCTCTTCTCCCCTCCCTGTCTCTCCTCTCCCCTTCAGCCCTCTCTCAAGGTCCCCATGCTCCAAATTTACTCAGATCTTATGTTTTTCTACTTCCCATATAGATTAGATCCCTGTATGTCTCTCTTAGCGTACTCATTGTTGTCTAGTTTCTCTGGGATTGTGATTTATAGTCTGGTTTTCTTGCTTTATGTTTAAAAAACACTTATGAGTGAGTATGTATGATAATTGTCTTTCTGTGTCTGGGTTACCTCACTTAACATGACATTTTCTATCTCCATCCACTTGACTGCAAATTTCAAAATGTTATTTTTTTCTGCTGTGTAGCACTCCATTGTGTAAATGTACCACATTTTCTCATTCATTCTTTGGTGGTGGGGCATATAGCTTGTTTCCAGGTTCTGGCTATGACAAGCAATGCTGCTATGAACATAGTTGAGCACATGTCCTTATGGCACGATTGAGCATCCTTTGGATATATATCCAAAAATGGTATTACTGGATCTTGAGGAAAGTTGTTCTCTAATTTTCTGAGAAATCACCATACTGATATCCAAAGGGGCTGTACCAGTTTGCACTCCCACCAGCAATGCAGGAGTGTTCCCTTTACCCCACATCCTCTCCAGCATAAGTTGTCATCAGTGTTTTTGATGTTGGCAGTTCTTACAGGTGTAAGATGGAGTCTCAAAGTTGTTTTTATTTGCATTTATCTGATGGCTAAGGATGTTGAGCATTTCCTTAAGTGTCTTTCAGCCATTTTAGATTTCTCTGTTAAGTCTGTACGCCATTGTTTTTATTGGATTTTTTTTTTTGATGACCAATTTCTTGAGTTCTTTGTATATTTTGGAGATCAGACCATTTTTTAAAGAACTACTGAGAACTGAGGCCATCTCTTCTCCTACCAGTTGTGGAAGTAAATCATTCAGTCTTGAAAGGGAGCTGCAAGTACATACTACAGCATCCACTACAGGTGCATTGAATGGTAGCTAGGACAGGAGGGCTTCCTTTCATAGCGAAGCTGTCCCAGGGGATGAAACTGGCTGGATGTGCATGGAATAGAACCTCTATTTGCTAATGAAATAGGAGGGTCCAGTCCACCTTAGGTAGCACCATCCTAGAACCTGGGCTATATAAGAAACATTACTGAATGTGCGTGAGTCTGGAAGCAAGCCAGTAAGCAGTGTTCCTTCATGGTTTTTGCTTTGGAATATTTTATTGGCTTCCCTTTGTGATGGTCTGCAACCTTTAAGACAAAATAAACCCTTTGCACTCCAAGTTGCTTTTGGTCACAGGGCTTGTTACAGCAGCAGAGAGGAAACTAAAATGGTACCATCCTCTGTATCTCATTCTGAACACTCTTACCGTTCTTTACTGATATGTTCCTCTCTGGTTTTGTCTGTCAAGGAATGGACATATTTGACACTTCTCAAAGACTTGCTTGAGCTCCAGAAGGAATAATTAGTATTATCTATAAGAGGCCTACAACTGCTTTGGCAAGTAAGGATGTGTGTTTGTCAGCAATAGGGACCAGTTTGTTGTTAGAGAGATAAATGCACAGGGAGACATTTCATGGACTGACAATTTCCTCAACTCCTCTTTTCTCTTTCTATAAAATAAAAAGCTTCCCATATAAATTAGGAATCTAATCAGAATAGTATGCTCCACTCAACTAGGACAGGTTTAATTGGAAAATCCGCTTAATCAGGACATCTCCCAGGGAACTGATTTAAGCCCGATGATACATAATGGCTATGATTGCAGCTCTAAAGGGGGTGGTAATTCTCTTTAATTGAGCACTTTCTGTAGTTTAATGCTAGATGTATACAAATGTGTATGCATGTGTGGCCTCTATGGTTTGACTTGTTCTCTTCTTTAGTGTATATACAGGGACCCCTTGTGCCCATCCACATTTCCATAACAAAGGAACGTAGGTCCTTGGCAAAGGACCACCATTAGTCTGGGATTTGGCTGTAACAACTTATTTCAGAGTATAGTTCTAGACTGCTTTAGATAAATGTTTCCTGGTAGCAGAAGAGATCTCATTTCAGATCCTTGATTCTTGGCCTTCCTTGACTTCTCAATGAACTCCTGCTAGGACCTGGTATAACATATTATAAGTTGATCTAATTTCTGAGAATCGAGCAGCATAATTACGGTGTAATGATAAACATGTCATGTTGAGAGATCCATTTGCCAGAGAAAGAAATTCAAATGAGGAAACAGATAATTGATGCTATCAACATTGACCATAGTTGTCTCCATTCTCTCTCCTCTGCCTTTCCGGATGTTCAGCTGTATGTTTCTCTGGGTGTACAATTGGTCACAGCTCTCACTTCATGTTATACTGCCCTGTCGGTCAAGGCAGCCACTCTCCAATTTATGCTTCACTTTTTCAGTCATGAGTTTATTTCTTCTCATCCCATACTGCCATCTTCTTTATGCCATTATAACTAACAAGTTTAATATATGAGATGATTGGCATCGATTATCTACCTGATATGTGCTGTACTGGTGCATCAGTAGATAGATACTTCATGTGGGTGGGTGCTGTGAAATGAAGCCAGGTCCTATGCTAGAATACTGCCAGGAAAATACTATTTGCTGAACTTTCATTAAAACCATAGGCACTACTTTTCTGTGTGTTTTTAGAGGCAAGCAATGAGCCACTTCTGAAGTTAGGCTTGGGATCAACTTCAGTATATGTGTATCTCAAGTGCTTTAGTGGAGGACACAAGAAACTGAAGCCTAGCGCAGAATGCTTTGAAATATCTACTAAAGAGGTGAAACATTTTGAAGTCTATTCTGCTCTTCCATCCAATGGCTGAATCAGTTCTATTAAGACACTATCCCTGTCTCACTGTCCTACCTCTGTCTCTTTCTTTCTCTTTATCTCATCAGTTCTATTAAGACACTATCCCTCTGACTTTCTGTCCCTTTCTCTTTCTTCATCCCCCCCCCCTTTTTGACAGGATCTCACTATGGAGTTTTGGCTGGCTTGGAACTCACTATGTAGAACAAACTGGCTTTGAACTCACAGAGAATCTGCCTGCCTTTGCCTTTTAAGTACTAGATTGATGGTTTGTTTCCTGTAGGTTCTGCATCTCTCAGGATCAGATTGTAATTTTCTGGGCTTGACTATGCCTTAATTTTTTTTTTTGAGACAGGGTTTCTCTGTGTAGCTTTGGAACCTGTTTTGGAACTTGCTCCATAGGCCAGGATGGCTTCAAACTCACAGATAGCCTCCTGATTCTGCCTCCCAAGTACTGGGATTAAAATGTGTGCACCACCTTTGCCTGACCCCATTTTTTTAAAAGATAACTTTGTGTAGTGAGGTTCCTAGCTTTAATTTGATTTCATAGAGCTTTCTCTGTTTCTCAGTATTCTCTAGAGATGTAGTCTACATAGTCTTGTTCTCTTTGTCTACTAAAAGGAAGTGGTTTCTTTTCCTATACTGCTCCCTCAGGATCCCTAGACTTGAGCCCTTTAGATTGGTCTTCCAATGGGAGGCCAAGTTGAATAGCATCTCACAGTATGTCTTTCCCCGCCCACAAAGGCAACAGCATAGGAAGTATTCCTCTACTTGCAGCCAGAGTTCCCAGTTGGTATTTTCTTTCCTATGACCCATGCCATCTCTTTGTTTTGATAACATTTTTTCCCCAATGTTCCATTTGGAGGATGGATAATAATGCCAGCCTTTTGACTTTCACCCAGGGTCCCCCTCACCACTGTAAATACTCTGCTCAATAAACCCTTTCTAATTTCTTGGGCATGATATCCATTTCATGTTAAGACCATGGATGATAAACTTACTAACTGGTCTGGTTACAGATTATTTGGCTTTGGTCCATTTTTGACATGAGCATTACAATTTAAGGACAATGGTGACTGAACATGAGGAGTTTGTAGAAGGGAGTACCACTTATGATGCCAGGGGTGTGTAGATCCTTTGGTCACAGAACACTCCAGCCAAACTGAATCACACATGAGAATCTCATGAGCACCAGGGTACTTTTCTAGGATTTGTTTTGAAACCAGCTGAGGACTGTCTAGTGGAGTTTCCTTCTCTTCATCTTAACCTCAGACTTCAAAATCATAGTAACTGCAGGACTATTGCCAATCAAATGCATGACTTGTGTCAGACGTGGTGTCTGTACTGTTGATGGTCTCGCTACTGATGTTAGAAGATTGAACCCTGAGAGACACAAGCAAGGCTCACAAATAGACTCCACTCTGGCTTTATCTAACCCAAAGTCCTGAGCTTGAAGATGGTTCCTCTTCCTTGAATTCTAGACTGCCTATACTGACTTTATTTCACTTTTTTCCTTCCCTAGAAGCAACTTACAACATCAAGAACTCCACAGGAGCTAGAGTAGGTTTCAGATGACATGTTCAACTTTGCTTTTATGATATTCTAGTTTTGGATGATGCTTATTGTATATTTATCCGCACAAATTCTGATATAGAGAAAAACATTGGTAGGTATGATATAAGGCAGTCTGTCTTCACTTCCACATTTTTTTTCTTTAATGTTTTCTGGGAGAGTGACCTTCAGAGTGATGCTCACTGGACAGTAGCCAAATATAGCTTGGTTAGCTTGCTCCAATATCAGGCATATGTCAGAGAGTTGACCAGAAGTAAAATCTGTATTCCTGTTACATTTATCTCATATGAGCATCATATTTACAGTGAATGTGTTTTCCCTCCTAGAGATGAAGCACTTTAGAAGGCCTCTCTTACAGGAGCCTGAAGATCCTGGTAACTGTTTCTTTCCCCTCACTCTTTGGGTCTCTATTACCTTGAAGTCATTACCTCGTTGCCCTCCTTGACCCTAGTCACTGCTCAAGGACTAAATCTCCACATGACTCTCTCCTCCTCCATCTGACTGTGGCACTGAAAATTTGCCATGACTCTTAGGCTAGAAGATTTTGTGATCTGCTTGAAGGTGAGCAGTGAACACATGGGATAATAAAATCTACACTAAGGAATGAACTTTGGCTTTCTAAAGGAAGACTGGAGAGATCTACGCAACCAGCAAGAGAGAAGTCCATGGAGAGGAATAAAGGCACTCTCTCATCTGGACTGCCTGTCCAGCCTCCATAGTATCTGTTGTTTGGTTTCTCTAAAAGCCACAGACCCAAAATGTCAACCCTGAAAACATACATACAAGAAACATGCAGATGGAACATGATATATTTCTGAGTATTTATGTACATACATATGTATATATGCACTCAATAACAAATGGTGTGGGAAGAAAAGGAGCCATGATTTTGGCAGAAAGTGGGGAGGGGCTATATTAGAGGGTTTGGAGGGAGGAAAGGATTGGGAGAAACATTATAATCTCCAAAGCCAGTTGCTTGGAAGCATCAAAGTGAGCTCATAACTTTTTAAAATGGTTGCCTGTAAAGTTGACACTGACTCATACCCATAGGAGTAGAGTTTCAATGGTATTTTACTGATAAATCAATGCTACCTACTCTCATAAAAACTCTACAATGTTGTAGTTAGAGCAAAACAAGAAATGATTCATTCATTTATCATTGACTCAGCAAAGTTATCTCATTTTCATGAGTCATAGCCAAATAAAATAATTTTAACAGTAAAACCTATATGATGTGAATTGAAGATTTTAGGGGATAGCTCAATAGTGGCAGGAAGATTTTTGTCTTAGTCATAGTTTGTCTCTGCCATACACATGATTTGTAATATACTACTATGGATTCCTTAGATGCTGTGATTAGAGGTAGCAATTTCTATTTTGAGAGATGTAAGAAAGAATAACATCACAAAATGATGGAAGAATGTGCTCCCAATCAATTCCAGCTGTTTCTGCTGATTAAGTCATTTACTGTCCATGTCCCAGTTCTTGATCCCCCTGTGGAAGAGTGGCATGTCCCAAGTCATCACTTATGTAGTTATTTACCTCTTCATTATGGTGGACATGGGATCATCCCAGGTAGCTTCCCACCACAAGTACCCAATAGAGGCATGACTTGTTGGTTCAGTCTGCAGGTTTCCCTTTCTCTCAAGTGGATTTATTTGGGATTTCCAGCTTATGATTCATGATAGGAAGGAGGAGGACATTTTCCTCTCACCCATAGAAAAGAGGACCAGCTTCCGATGACCTCACCATCTACTCTGTCTTTGGCATTGTATCTGAGAGAGATCACAGTTTTCCCAGGTTGTATGGTTAGAAAGGGCAGCAAAGGTCCATCTGCAGTGATGAGAAGCCTGAGAAGTGAACCGGTCTTTGCGTTTTGTGGCATTTGAAAAGTTGGCTGATGCTTCCTTATTCTCTGCTTTTAACTGTGGTGCTAATTCAATGGAAAGGGAACAGTCATATTTGATAGAGTTTTAAATGGCTTTTGATATAACAGAGCAATAAATCTGGCTGAGAGTTTGGTAGGGCTCAGAGCTCATTCTTGTACTTTAAAGTAAGACAATGTCTAAACCATCCCAGACAAATTGGAACCCATAAAATCTTTTCAAGAGATAGTGCTGGTATTCATTGACAAATGATGTCAGAATTTTTATCATGGTTATCAAGAATGTTCTATGGGATTACAGCTGAACTCTATTAGGTTATACCAAACTCCTTTCTTGATGTGTATAAATAAGTCACCCTTTACCTAGCAGATTCCACTGTTCTTATAATTATGAAGATTTCTGTTCTTTAGCTGGCCCCAGGAGCCTATCCTGCGAACTTTCCAACCTCTTGCCTTCCACTTTGCTTCCTCCTTTCTTTACCCCTTCCCTTCTGTCCTAATTCATTTTTCCTTTTAATTGATTACTTTTAATTTTTTAAAGAATGCATTTTGTAGGTGTATAGTGATGTTAATATACTAAGATGTTTTATAGTTTTAGGGTTTAAGTTAGATTTGTACCTTTTTATCAATGACTTCCTATTTCTAGAGCAAATGTCAACTCTTCCACCTAGAAAGAGCCTCTGTAGACATGAAATCTTGCTTCAAATAGCTGATAGTTCAGTAGGTTTTATATACACAGCAATAACAATTACAGAAGAAATCATAAATTTAATGAAAGAAGATAACTAATGTGGGAGAAGAGAAAGGAGAGAAAAATGATGTAAATATAGCATTCATGTATGACATTCCATTTTTCATATATGACATTCTTAAAAATTAATAAAAGGGATTACAAAATATGCATTATAAAAAAGGTCTGATATAATTTGTGATTTTCTTGGAACTTAGAAAAGTCTGTTGTTTAATTGGAGGAGAGAATATAATTTAGAAAACTCAGAGGGTAGAGAGCAAAGATAGGAAGAATGCATGCTCTGTCCAAGAGTGTTTCACAAAAAAGTTCTGCATTTGGAAGGATAATTTGGATATTTAACAGGTATAAACCCTACACCGTGGGACTTCACTAATGGGAGAAATGCACTGGGGCTGAGCTGACTTAAATATGAAAGGAAATGCTGACATAAGTCACCGCCATGAGCCAAATAGCTTTTAGATTACCCCATTTAAAAGGAGACAGAAAAATGAATGAACCAAGGAAAGCTTCACATAGCCATTAGCATTTGACTTATTTTTTTTTATTACTTTTGAGAAAAAGTTTTGCTAGGCTGACCACCAACTTGCAATCCTCCTGCTTTAGCTCTCTAATTACCCGTGTGTGCCATCACACCTGGTGACCCTAGGTCTTTAAATCAAGTCCAGAGTCGGAGAGGGAGAGATGTAGTAAGGGAGGGAGAAAGGGAGAGAGAGAGAAAGATAAAGATGGAGGGAGGCAGAGTGAGAGAGAGGAGGGAGGCAGAGAGAGAGAGAGAGAGAGAGAGAGAGAGAGAGAGAGAGAGAGAGAGAGAGAGAGGGAGAGACTGAGAGACAGAGAAATTCACATCATGAGAAGCACTCACACAAGCTAGATATAGTTCCAGATGTTGGTTGGTTCTGGTTTGCTGAAATTAACCTGGTTCATAGCCTCTGATGGTGTTATTTTTAGGAGGAAGTCAGAAAGAAATCATCCAGGAAATCTGTGTGATGAGATCATTAAACATTTCAGCGAAAGATACCCTTGCAATTAATTTCATTTGCACCATGCATGCTTATGAACCGCTATATTTGTTGGGATGTTGTGAAAAGGTCAAAACTAATTATATATTTGTTATGATGAGCTGAGAATCCTAGCTGTCATCTGTTATTTCAGTTCCCTGGAGACAATATAGACTCTATTCCATCTCTGCACTGGAATTTTGACTATGATTTGTTAAGACTTTAATGAAAATGTTTCTTTCATCGCTGCAGTTTGGTTTATTATGCTTAATGTCACCAAATTACTTTTAAATCTCGGGATGACTTTATTAAAAATGGTCTAATTTTAATTTGTTGCTTTGAGTACAGAATTCATCATGCAGATAAGGAAAATCTGCTTTCTTCAGAGATATTCTAGAAGGTTTGATAGACCACACGTGTGGAAGATGAGGTTAGCACATTCGGTACTCTGTCTGAGGTTGGTCGCTTGAAACTCTTGAATGTTTAAGTGCTTCCTTTTCCATGAATTGTTCATGCATCCAGGTTCCTACTAGGGAATTTACCTGTGTGTTGTCTATTGTGGGCAGATGGAGATGCAAATGGTGGCAAAACTCAACAGCTTCCACAATTATGCTCTATAAAAAAAATTAAGTGTCTCAATAAAACTTCACCTTGGAAATGCGATTTATATTATTTTGACTTTCTCAAAAAGGAAAGCATGTGACACACAGAGGAGATTCATTCACTATCCGATGTTTGTTTATTGCCCACCGTATGAAAGTGATTGAAAAACTTAGGTGAAATATCTGAAAACTAAATGAGATATTCAGATCCACATGCTGAGGAGGAGTTTCTCATCAGGAAGTTTACAATCCCATTTGTCTTATGAGAAGACCATAAAGGGGGTGAGGCATGAGGTCATGCCATCTCTGTATTTTAAGTATGACTTGAACGGCTTGCTTTAGAAATGGAAATGTATAAGGGGTATGTGGTGAGCAGTAATTGAAATAGTTTTCAGCCTACTTGATCGAAAATGCATTTTATTAAAGATTAAAGCTTAGAAATTATCTTTTACAATTTAAATGTCTTGGGAGTGTATGGCTATGCTTAAATGTTGTTTCTAGGTAACATCAGTAGTTATCTCTCTATCTGTCTGTCTGTCTGTCTGTCTGTCTGTCTGTCTGTCTGTCTATCTGTCTCTGTCTGTCTATCTATCATCTATCTATCTATCTATCATCTATCTATCTATCTATCTATCTATCTATCTATCTCTATCATCAATCATCTATCATCTATCTGTCTCTATTTGTCACCTATCTGTCAGTCAGTCAGTCAGTCAGTCAGTCTGTCTGTCTGTCTGTTTGTCTGTCTGTCTGTCTTTCTGTCTATCTGTCTGTCTGTCTATCTGTGTCTGTCTGTCTATCTGTCTATCATCTATCTATCATCTATCTATCTATCTATCTATCTATCTATCTATCTATCTATCTATCATCTATCTATCTATCATCTATCATCTATCTATCTATCTATCTATCTATCTATCTATCTATCTATCTATCTATCTATCTATCTATCTATCTATCTATCTATCTATCTATCTATATCATCAATAATCTATCATCTCTCTGTCTCTATTTGTCACCTATCTGTCAGTCAGTCAGTCAGTCAGTCTGTCTGTCTGTCTGTCTGTCTGTCTGTCTGTCTGTCTATTCTAATAAGAGATGGTGGGAAAGGACTAATTACCCCACAAAATAGTTGTTTAAAATTTGTGTAAATTTGGACTTAAGTAAAAAGCTAAGATTTCATTATTTGAATGCTCAAGATTACACTTACTCTGAAAGCTTGAAGCTAGAGCCATCGTTCTTCTTAATAAGCTCTCTGGGTCTATAAATTACTTAGCTTATTTTCTTATTTTAATGGTTTATTTTTCTGTGGTGGAGAGCATAACTTGATAACTTGATAACTGGGGAACAAACTTGAACTTTGTGGATGATGCACTCTCTAAAAGTTAGGTGTGAATGGGATATGGTTGTGGTGATGGTGTGGGCAGGGCTGCATTATATTGTTTACCAATTTATAGATTAATGACATTATGTAATCTATCTTACCTCTCTGAATATGTCTGTAATTATAAAGAATAATATTTACTTATTATTGCTATGAATAGTATATGATTAGTGTAGTGATTTGTTGTAGAGTCATTAAATGAGTGCTAGCTAAAATCATAGTTAACATTATCTGATAATATGCCTTTGAAATGCTACTGAAAACAGTGCCCAGAAGTGTCTAGGACAACAAGGCACATGCACATGTTTTATATTATGTATAATTTCTTTTAATGTCTAAAAATGTCAAGGTTATTTTGATGTTGGTTCTTGATAACCCTGGCTCGTCCTGGGTTGTAGGCATTCCTTGTCTGTTGGTAGTGAGGTAGGGCAAAGGCTCTTTGGGATCCATGTGGACATAACAAGGAATGCAGAGCTCAGAATTCCTGCTTTAGTCATGCTTGGCGAGGGCAGCAATGGACAGGTGCCAGTTCTCTTAGGGGCCTAAGCTGGGTCCTGAAGATTGACAGTTCCCCTGTGATCAGATGTTCCAGACACTGAGATGTGTGCAGTGCTTTGCATACGAGACCAATATGCACCTTGCAGAAGAGGACCTAGAGGCTCTCTGAGTTCCCTATAATTCCGCTGTCTTATGTTCTATACTGACTTGGTTTCTGCTTCCTGATTGAGAGTATACTGGAAGGTGAAATATTAAAAAAAAAAAAAAAAAAACCACTCACTGGCTTGGATCACAGACCCTCACAGTCCTTCTAATCCCAGCTTTTGGCTATCTTTCCTCATCCCCAATCGTCCCCCTCAGAGTTCCAGTTTAAACCCAGGAAGATCTGATGGTCCAGTTTACATGGCCTCCTATTTAATCAACAGTACAGGTTTGACGTCATCGTTTCAACACTGCAGTTGCCAAACAAGGGCGTAGGGGGTCAGTGTGAACTACATCCCGTGGTTTCTTATCCGAGGACTGTTGTGATGAAAAGAATGTCTTTAATAATGTGACTTCTTAGCTTAGAAGCTGCATGTGGGACTGTTTAGGAAAAAATTGAATGTCTGGACACTTAGTCATTGAAAAAGTGATGGGCAATAAGGAGAGCACGAGAAGAAATAAAATGATTGCAAGTAAGCTGTCTGATTGCTGTAAAGAGACACCATGACCAAGACAACTTATAAAAGAATATTTCATTGGGGGGCTTGCTTACAGTTTCAGAGGGTGAGTCCATGACCATTGGGGTGGGGAGCATGGTAGTAGACAGGTCATGGTGCTAGAAAGCTTACACCAACAAGTTAGAGGGACAGAAGAGGCCTGGAATGGGCTTTTGGAACCTCAAAGCCCACTACCAATGACATACCTCCTCCAACAAGGCCACATCTCTTAGTCATCCCTAAATAGTTCACTAACTGGGACTCAAACATTCGAATATATGAGCCTTTAGGGGGAATATTCTCACTCAAACCACCACACAAATCAGCACATTGGATAATATCTGCTCACACATTTTTTCCCCAATATCCACTAATTGAGGAGGCTCTTGAGGAATGAACATATTTCTCTTACGGGACATTATGAAGTTAAACATAAGTCCTCAGTTACACTATGTCATATCAGGAGGGCGGTCCTCTGCAAAGGCAGCTTGTGTGTTTTTGGAGTTCTAGGAGACTGCCTGTCAGGATGCTCTAGTCATTTCTTGCCAGAGAATTGGGGAACTGCTTCTGCTAGTAAATGTAGGATGTCCACCTTCCTTCTAGTGCATTTTCGGTTTCTAATTGTCCTTCTTCCCTTTACAGAGCAGTTTTAAAAATGCAATATGAATGTGTTTCTCTTTTACATAGCAAAACTCCAGAAGCTTAAATCTGCTTTTGAAGCCCAGTTCTGTCTATGAATTCCCTCTTCATTACTGGAGGAAGCACCTTCCACAGACACTCCAGTACACTGGAGGAAGGCTTTGCTTTAGTTCAGCACAGCTTTGTATATCATGGACCATTTCCTATCTGCCTTTCACCCATTGCTCTAGGCTAGAAGAATAAACTATTAATGGATTTGAGCAAATGCACAGTAACTTCTGCCTCTAAAAGAGGCCAATGTTCCAACTTGGTTCCAGTCATCTTGTGGAGAACCTGCAGCATATGTTTTGAAAACTGTAGACTTGACGTGTCTTCAAAGAATCACCTGCATAGGTAGCCGCCTGGTGGATCTTTCCCTGAATGGACACTGCCACTCAGTTCATTATTTATCACTTGAAGTAACTGCAGAATCTTCATGATAGCCACAATCTTATATCCATGGCGGTGACACGAAGCATTATATTAGAGCTGAATCTGCTGAGGTCGGAAATAAAGTGCAGGTCAAATCAGCTTCACCTTTATTTAGTTTTCTTTAACTGGACCTCTTTTGCCTTCTTTTAGCATGAGAAGTCAGAGCCCCAGGTGTATGTGCAGCCTACAGGGGAGCAAGTTGTCACATTCCCTTTTCTTCTGCCACCAGGGCCAGGTGTGAGACATGAACGGAAAATAAATCTTAACTGTGAACATCACTATTCCTTCAATCCTGACCTTTCTCTCGTCCCGAATTTCTCACCTGAGCAGCCTAGTTCTTTTAGCATAAAGAAACTGCTGAAGGAAGAAATGTCAGGCCTACCTTTTAATTAGCTTTGCCATTGATTTGTACTAACTCTTTATGAGTCACTGCTTCTTAGTGAATCCGATAAAAATTTCCGAGGTTAATGATTGTTCTCAGAATTGTCCTGGACCAGGTTCCAGATTTTCTGTATTATTTTTCTGGTTTCTGAACTCATTAGCTTACTCCCTTCTTCATTGGAAAGAATGCAGACTCATGCAGAACCACGCACATGCCCAGGAACTAGATGTTCTTTTATGGATGAAAACATCAGGTGATTATACGCTGCTTTTATAGTTAGTTTAAAAAAAATCCCCATTGGCAATTTTACCTACATTAATATATTTTTAACAGAATTTCACATAGCAAACTTTATGTTTTGAAAGAAAATTCAGTTATGAAATTGAGGGGGAAAAGGCCACCTGACAGCATCAACTGTGACCTTGACAGAGCATACAGGCACCGAGTAGTTCCACCCGAGGGATTACTGCCAGGTCAGACTGCTCTTACAGATCAGAGTTCTTATAGATAACTGCTATAATAGGGCTCAGCCTACTGTGGGTGGCACCATTTCCTGGGCAGGATAAGAAAGCTAGCTAAGCATAAGCCCGCAAGCCAGCTAGCAAATAGTATCCTCCATGGTTTCTTCTCCAAAATCTTGCTTGAGTTCCTTCCCTGACTTCCCTCAACAATGGATTCAGAAGTGCAAGCCAAGAAAACTCTTTATTTCCCTAAGTCCCTTTGGTCATAGTGTTTTACCAAAGCAACAAAAATCAAGCCAGAAGAATGACAATTGGAGAGTTGAGTATCCCTAAAGCAAGGTTGTTATTCAATATACTTTAAATATTACATTTCTATATACTTCGTTCTTCCAAATTTCTGTAATAAACTGTGAAATCATAAATATTTTCTAAAATGACTAAACAGAAACAAAAAAATTACTGAAATTGCAAAACAATAATTTAGATTGTAGTTTTTAGTGAAGAGAAGAGGCTACATTTTCCTTTCTGAAATACTATCATTCTGCTCGGCTCTGGGTCAGGCATCTTGTTGGATCATGGAGGAGCATTCTGGTGTGAGCTCACTTTCTCTTTCTTCTTGTCCTCTTTCCTTCTGTTTCTCCTCAACTAGAGGTGTGAAACCCCCTGCTTGGTTCATCACATATTATATTTTAAATGTATTAGATTCCTTTTTCCACCTAACATTGCAACCTTGGTTATGTCGGTGCTATTGACTGGGGCCCTTCTGACATCCACCTTCTGCTCCCATATCATTTGATGATGCCCGTCAGTCTGTCATTGCTTTTCCCCTACAGGCAGCCTTTACCGTCCCAGGACCAGGAGACTGTCCCTGTATTCCTGTCAGAGTCTGCTTCCAGCAATAGGCATTCTCCTCTTGTTTGTATGAGGACAAAGAACACATCTGTTTTTTCCTCAAATGATATCAGCGTGATGTCTTACAATGTGGTGAATGTTTAGCTTCTAAATGTGCTTTCTCTTTAAAAAATCATTTCTTTATAATATGCTTACTAATTTTCAAATGGTATTTATTCAAAGCATGCATAAATTTAGATTTTAGAACACAAAGATGAATGGCTTCCCCTTCTATAGTAAGCAGGTAACTTCTCTAAACTAAAAGCAACTATTTTTAAACTCAGCCCAGATGATTGTGTTTCCTACCATAAAACCGAGAACAGCAAATTCTATAGGTAGTGATACGCAACAGCCAGCGCTGGGAATGAGGGGAGGAAATGTGGACAAACCAAGGCTCAAACTTGTTATGAAAAACAAAGTCCACGTGTTTATTATTATTTAGAAAGCACACATAGCAATATATTGGGGGAAAAGAGAAAATGCAAAATAAGTGTGCATACAAATTCATCTGAAAAGAATCAGTTTCACTTCTGAATAATATCTATGTGAGCTTTAAAAATTGTGCATTTCTTCTACCTCTATCCATGATTGGAGTTACGGATAAAGGTATGTGAAAACACGTCTCTTTCTTGTCAAAAATCCTTCCTCCACGTATGTGTAGTGGGAATGGCCTTCCTCCTTGGACGGTGCCTACAAGTCTGTTCTTGGATCATGCCACAGTCTCTTTTCTCTGAGTCCGTCTCTGATGGCAAGTAAGGATACTTGTGAAGGAAGATTTGCCCTTAGTTCTTGACTTTTTCTTTAATTTTTTCTGATTCTTGAGTGAGATTCCCAGCTCTTCCATGATGGCATTGAAGGAGAGACACTAGAGAGCACAGAATAAGGGAATGTCAGTGTCCTGGACTTGTGACCAACCTGCATTGACTTGTATTTCTTGCCTACCATTTGATGGACCTAAGTTACTTTTTTAAAAAGGCAGGTCCATAACTAAAGGCCAGCTCCCATCACCACCTCCTCCACCCACTGGCCACCTGTCCTTTATACTTAAGGAAACTGAGGCAGGAAGTTAGCTCAGCAGACTACATTCTACTCACAATCATACCAGTTCAGAAAACAAACAAAAACAAAGGAGAACAACCCCCCCCCCCAAAAAAAAACTCAAAGCTCTCAAATTGACAACTTACCTTTGCTGAGACAGCAAAATAGAGTTAAATTAAGGCATTTCCCCCACTGAGATGATCCAAACATTGATAGGGTTATCAAGGCATACGACACTTCAGTAATGCTATAGAAAGTGAACAAACCTTCTCTACACCAAGGCTTTCTTTTTTGCTCCCATGAAACCTTACTTTGTTCCTAAAATAAAATCTAAGTCTTGATGACTTTCCTTTCTGATAAAAAAAAGAAAAAAAACAATTTTAAATTGTATATTTTCTCCAAAAAAATCCAGAGATTCTGGCAGCAGCAATGACGCAGCTGGGGTTGAAATGGAAAATAATAGCATTGAACTGCACAGCAAAAATAATGATGCCACACAATGGAAGATGGAAGAGTGGCGGAACAATGTTATGTATATGCAGAAGAATATATAGAGATACATATCTCCATTACAATATGCTATGCCCATTTGCATGCACACTAGATTAACAGCCAACAGAACATAATTTGCTGTCATTTCTTCTATCCAAGATAAGCTCTTTGGACACATTCCTGCCTTCAGGGATCTACAGCTTTCCTTTTTGATGAGGTTACTATGAAAATGTTCTCCAGTGAGCTAAGGCTGCCCAGAAGGTCAAAAACTGCAGGATCCACTTAGATGAAGTATTTGAAATTGTCCAACTTGCAGAAACACAAAGTGGAGCGGTCACAGCATGGCCAGGGGCTGGTGAGGGGAAATGGGACGGTTGTTATTCGCTAGATATAAAGTGTCTGTTAGGAGAAGGAGTCATTTCTGATTTCGGGATGATCATTTAAATGGAGGGACAAGAGGAAGGAATACAAGGAGTGTCAAAGATTTTATAGACATTATTCGGTAAGAACCTTATCCCACCCATTTAGTAGATGATCACAAATTATTATTAGGGACACTACGTCAAAACAAAAGGAAGTACTGTCTGGTGCTGCCTACCTCTGTTTATAAGGATGGCTGACCCTCAAGTGACTGCACTGGAAATCATCTATGTCTGGATCTTTTTTAAAATCACTGTGTTTTGTGAACTTTTCCTTGTGAAATCATCTTATAAAATTATAGTCTTGGTTTTATTTTAACTTTCATGGATTTAAGTTTAACTATTCATGCCATTTTGAATTTAAACAGTAAAAATGAACTAAAAATGCAGCTTTCATGAGAAAAAAAGAGTGAAGAAAATGTTGGTTGATGCTGCTTTCCTTATTTTGTGTAGAGAGATGGCAATAGAGTTTTATCGTGGCATTCAATTATGGTTTTATTTAAAAGCCCATCCTCCTGCCAATTTTATATGCCTTAAAATACAACAACCCTTGTTTTCTGATCAACCCTAAGTGCTCACTCCCTGATTTCAGTATGAGACTGAGCACACCTCACATTATAGGTGATGTTGGTCCCTTTGTCTTTGGTCACAGACTTTTTGACTCTCATATTTTCTCTGACTGTCTAAAAAGAAAATGGCAAGCTTTGGGGCTGACCTTTCTGTTTCCAAATTTTTGATGTAGCCACAAGGAAAGATGACCTTTAAGGTCCCCTTCAGTCTGAGCACAAATAAACGATAGGCCTTCTCATCCACAAGAAATGAACCAGTGAAGGTCATTGCTCAGCCCAGGTGCCATGTCAAGGCAGCATGGGAAGGGCCCATATGCATTTGATTCTCAGCCTTGTATAATCTCAGAATCTACACTAGCTTCTATATTTCTGTTTCTGTGTTTGGGATTTTAGGAGCTTTTCCCTATTAATAGTGTTGTGGGGATGTAATTTTTTAAAGTGAGGGTTTGAATTTCTAGGTGCTGCTTTTGACAGGAAGTATCAAGCATTCAGCTAAGCACCTTTCTCTAGCAGCACTGTGACTGCAGTCAGGGAACCCTAGGAGTTGTCTTCCCCTGCTTTGTGGAATGGAGATGCTTCATAGTCCTGGCCCTAGGCTTGTTTATCACTGGTAGACAGTGCTCACATTTTAAGCATAGCTCTAAATGGCCATGACTTATAGTTTATAATTGGCCACTAGCATCGGAATGCTGGGATTGAAACTTAGTTATGCTGTCAAGATATTTTCTTTTTTACTCAATTCCCTTGTTTATAAAATGACACTACAGTGGAATCTGTCCCAGAGATTTGACGAAAATTAAGTAAGTCGGTGTGTGCATGCATGTGTGGCACATATGTGTGTGTGTGCATGCGTGCGTGTGTGCGTGCATGTGTTATGTGATGTGTGTCCGAGAGAGGAAGGGAAGGAGGGAGGGAGGAGGGAGGGGAAGGGGAAGAGAGAGAGAGAGAGAGAGAGAGAGAGAGAGAGAGAGAGAATAATGCAATGCCTGACACACTGTAAATAGGTTTCTTACAGTACCATTGTATCACTGCAGTGCAGACATTTCAGCTCTGACTAATTCACGGTATGCAGAGGACACAATGAAAAAACAGATGCTTCTCTGAGTCAAGCCATCATATACCCTCCCATGGAACAATTCCTTTCCATTATTTAGACCATGTTTTCGTTAAATTTGATCCTGTGTATATTTAAACCAGAACATTTCAGCATCTATTATCATGATTTCTTTAATATCTGTTATCATGATCCCTTTCTAATTCATAACATGTCTTGGTGCTTATGTGACAATGACATTGAAGGAAGACTATGTGCTCACATGTGACAGGCATGAAGGCTGAGTACAGTCGCTTGCTGTTTAAAGACCACACTCTGAACTCGAAACAAAATTATGTTGTTATTTGTGCTGTTCTTGTCGGTGTTCAGAGATAAAGTGAGGTGTGTGTGTGTCTGTGTTTGTGTTTGTGTGACCTCTCTTTTAGAGGAGAGGAAACTGAGCAACAAATTATTCTAGCTGAGACCAGATACTTCATCTTAAGCTGTGGCTCTCCTGGTTTTTAAAGGGAGAGCAACACGCTTGGGGATTTGATCTCCCACGTGCGTTTCTCTTTCTTGCTTCTCCTGCTTCAAGCATTTCTCTCACACCCCCTTTCCCCCTCTTTCCTGCTTCCTAATTTCTCTTGCCTTCCCTTTTGGAGAATTTCTTTTTATAGCTGCTGACTTCATGGTGCCTCCTTTAGATTAGCCCCAGATGTTTGATTTCACGGTCCTACTGTGAGCCTGGTGCAAATACACAATCTTACCCTGTAGCTTTAATCATTTTATTGCGGATGTTGTTTGGAAGGGGTGGGACTTGGTGTTCTGGCTCTTCCTGATTGGTAGAGCACTAACGTGAAGCCCCAGGGTCAATATCCAGAACTGCGTAACACAAATCGCTTTTTATGTTCGTCTTGTCTTGCTTCTCAAATGAACTATGTTAGAATCCCCACCCCCAAATGATCCAGAAGAGATGTTCCCCACAACGTGTCAAAGAAAGTTCAGAACTCATGCGCCTTGCCCTGGCATCAGAGAGACTGAACGTTGGTCGTATTATTTGTTTCCAGAGCAGGTAACAGATCTGCTTGTGCCTGAGAGCTGCTGAGGGAGCTGATTCTCATCCACACTGGACATGCTGGGGTAGAGGAAATGTAAGCCCTGAAAAGCCGGTTCACAGTTTGGCTACTGACCCTGACTCTCTCTCTGGACCCAGAGATCTTTTGTCTGGACCATTTCCCCGTGTCTCGATGATGCCTTGAATGGACCCCTCAGAGGTAATTAATTCAGAGCTCTGGGCTTTTCTTCCTGTGGCATGTACACCTAACCAGTGTGTTCTTACTCCTGCGGCAGCAGGTTTCACCACCTCTTGGTTCTCCCTTTTCTCCTTGTTCATGCAAGTTTGGTCCAACCTTTTGAGGATCTGGATCCAAGATCATCACTTTCTCAGATCCTAGATTTAAGGTTCCCCATCTTCAGAAATTCATTCCCTAAAATTCCCAGTTTTCCTGTCTAGGCCATCAAACTATAAACCTGAACGTGCAGTGCATACAGGGCTGCTCAACCACCTGTGAAGCCAAATGACCTTCTTTCTGGTTTATCTTTTTTTGAAAGGGTGACATTAAATTTTGCCATCATGATAAATACATTGTGCAACAGAATTCTTAATACAAGTGAAATTTGAAGCTTCAAAGAAATTATGCATATAAGTTACCTGCCAGAGCTGTGAAGCCTGCAAATCGGGTGGATGGGGGCAGATAACTTCACTCTGGTTTAACACTAGGGGTGATTTCATGGGAGCCTTTGAGAACTGGGGTGGGGGGTGGAACCCTGAGGCAATAAGAATTTTGGTATTAATTCATGTGTTCCTTACTTATGCTTGTGAATCTCAACATTTTTGCCACTTCTAAAGTTATACTGAGAGTTTTGTAATCACTGTCCTGGAGTCACAGATGCTAGGTGAACACAGAGAATTCAGATCGTTACATTCTTAAATACATTTTGTGGAGCTATTAGAGGCTACTCTAGTCTTTGAAAATATTAGTTATAATAGCTGTGCGTTTGTAAGAAAGGGGGGAAGGAAAATCAAGTGATCTGCACTGTAGAAGCTTGATATCAGAAGTCCAGCTCCTAGCTTTAAGGACACAACACACAGGTAGGACAGAGAATGGGCCTTTAGGTACAGTTGTTTTGTGTCTGTTTTCAAAGGATTGTCATTCAACCTGGGGATGAGGGAAACTGGTCCTAAAAACTGGGAGTAATTGGGAAGGAGCTCCTTACCTTTCTCTCCCCACCATGCTTGAGTCAGAGATCCATTGCTACTGAGGGGCACTTTGGGCCAAAGAGAACCTTTCTTATCTCAGAAAGGCCACAAAAGCAATGAACACAGAGAGAAGGATGAAGGATGACCTACTTTAGTCCTGTAGCTAGAGCTAAGACATTTTCTGTGGTGGGAATGAGTTTCATGCAGACCTGGCACGCACTCATCAGCAAATCTCTTTGCTTGAAAGTGGCAGAGATGTAGACCTGCTCTCCGATATAAGCTACTAATGGAAACTTTCTTGTGTCTGGAAGCAGTGTCAGATGCCAGTAAAGCTGGTTCCTCATTCCCTTAGCTTCTCTCTGGCTTTTCATACTGAGATAATCTCACAGTTATTGTCTATGAGGAGGATTGGTTCTATTTTACTGTTTACTTTAAGTGTTTCAAAGACGAGGTTGGGCCATAAAAATACATTTCCAGAAGCTATTTCCTTCTCAGTAGAGTGGCTGACTTCACTATTGATCTAGAAGTGGGATTTTAGTTGCTCACAATTCTTATTCATGGTGTCTTTAATTCTGAAGCACTAGCTTATATTCACTATAGTTGATATGCCATAAACTAACTTGTTAAAAAGTTATGTTTTTTAATGTGATTCTGTTTAAAAAAAAATGAAAACAAATGAACGAAAATCCTGCAAAAAAACAGAATTCAGCTATATTCACTATTGGATCTTGTCAGATCAAGAAATTTCACTTTTGATCGGAAATGTTTTCTTTTGTTTAATGAATCAGCTAACCCGGGCCTTTCTCTTTGTCCCCCTCCCCTACCCCTTCAACTTTTCTTTCTGCAGGCCATCTGCAATTAGGAGAGAAGTCTGGAGAGTTGGAAACCACTGTTCTCTGAGCTCTATCTGTCTCTTTGACTCTCTCTGGTGCGGCATCTATCAGTCACGGATGGGTACCTGTTTCTGCTCAGTTACCCGAGATACCCATGGTTTTAACGGTCTCTCAAGGGTCTGTGTATGCGTCTTTTCATTTAACCGCAATTTTACCACCCTGCTACGATTCTCTAAACCCTTCCATAGCCTTTTGTTTTTCTGAGGAAAGGTACAGGTTTTTATATATATTGTTTTTGGTGTCAGTTTGAGAAAGAATTTTTGAAGGCCTCCATAGGCTCACTAATCCTGTTTTCCTGCCATTCGAGAGACAGATGAAGATTTCTCTACAACTCTTACCACTTTCTGGGCTCTTTGGTGAAGTCAATGAAGGTATTTCTTTCACCGTTCCCTTAGACCTCTTTTGAGATTTCCTCTTCGCTTTCCTGTCCTGAGTTGGGGATGGACTCTGAACTGGTCTTAGAAACTCAAGTGACATCTAAGAATTTGCGATTTCTCATCAGTGCTCTCCTTTGGCCCTAGTGGTGGAAACCAGGTAAGGGAAGCAGAGTGAGAAGGAAAGCAGCACTGTCTATATTACCTCAGTCTCTGCAGCTAAGTTCCTTGCTACTTACAAATTATTTCAATTGGGACAATGGATTTATTAAATGGAACATCTGGATTCTGCAGCTAAAAGTCATGTCTTCCGAGAGCTTGCTGTGTCACAAATTGGAAAAGTCAGCTTGGTCCTCAAATGCTGAAAGTTTGACTCCTCTCTAACTTGATAAAGCAAGAATGGAAAAAAAAATGCATGCCACCCACTCCGACTACCTTTCCTAGCATTCTTAGATAGGTTCTATTTTCAGACTTGAGCCTGACCATGCAACCAGTCCAGTTTATTTCTCCTTTCCCAATTTGTGTGCAATCAGTTATATGCTTCCAAGAACTTTCTATGTACATGCCTCCTTGTTGCTGTCTGTCTGTCTGTCTGTCTCTCTCTCTCTCTCTCTCTCTCTCTCTCTCTCTCTCTCTCTCTCTCTCTCTCTCTCTCTCTCTCTCTCTCTCTGTGTGTGTGTGTGTGTGTGTGTGTGTGTGTGGTTAATTTAGTCTGTAGGTTCACCCAAATTGAGAACGATCCCACTTCTGCAATAATCATTGTTTGGAACAATTTGCACATGATTGACTGTGTGGGCACCCCCTCACCCCTTTGCTGTGTTGGTTGATTGGATTATTTTCTCTATTCACAGGAGGCCTTTCTTTGAAGTACTAGCAGGGCAATGCAATCATGCTTAGCATGTTAAAAATTTAATGTGTTCAACAGACACACAGTCATCTTAAAACACGTACACGCACAAGTATTTTATTTTCATACCACTTTTGTTATTTCATTTCTTTTCTATTTTTCTAGTATATTTAAAAACCATTGTGGTGATATGGTAACCTCAAATTCCATCTTTCTAAAGTTGAAGAAACAGAGGTTGGGGGAAGCAAATTCACTTGCTCAGAGTCCTAGGGCCATTTAGCAGCAGTGTGGAGGACTGAATTATTTTTCAAGATCCTGTCTACTGGGTCACACAGGACTTTTAGAGCTGGGCTTTTAAAAAGAATTATTTGTATCTCCATGCAGCATTTCTATATGAATACTAAATGTCTTCTCAGTTCTCTGATAATAATGTTTGGGTTTCTAGGCAAACGCAGTCTCCCCACCAATACAAAAAGAACAGGCTTCTGCCATTATTTGTTAAATACATTAATCAGGACAAAGATTAAAAACAAAAACACTGGAGCTACAGATACTTCTAAGTGCCTAGAAACATGCCAGGCTTGGGAAGACTTCTTGTGAATGGGAGTTTCTTAGTCCCTGTTGTTGTAAAAGACTCAGATCAGGGAAGACTTATGTTCAGAAGCTTATCATTTTATGTATGACTATTTTAAGTTTGAAAATGTCATTCATTTGAAATATTGGGAATACAGACAATTCTGGTTCAGTTTCCTTCACTGTCTTGTTTCGGGAAGCACAATAACTGCACCCCATCCCTTTGGTCTTCGTTATTAATTTTGCTGTGCATACATTGTGCTCATTATTGGGCAGTTTAGGTCAGTAGCTGAATCCGGCCTGATATTAGTGATGTTCAGGGTTGGTGAGGTGTTGAACCGTGCAGGTGTGCAAATGCAGTAATGACTTGCTCTTTCCAGAATGCTCTAATAATTATAAATAGAGATTATTTGAAATTTTAAGGAAACATCGTTTTGTCCATATGACCAGTTTCTATGGAAGGAATTTTGAAAGCTGAATGGTTTCAAACCCTGTAATCTGGACATGAAATTCCACGGATGTGAGAAGCTCTGTGAGATTGTTCCTACAAGTGCCCTGGATGTCAGCAGCCCAGAGAGGTGCTTTACTCTCTGCTGGGGTTAATTAATGATGCTATTTGCAACAGCTAGGTGGACAGAAGGCAGTAGAGAAAAAATACATCCTTTTCTCTTGCTTTTCCATGTTGTTCAGGCTTACTAGCAAATCGACCTTGTAGGATAAATGCCATGTGCTTGGAAATTAATTGGAATTCATTGTGGTATTGCATTGTAGCTCATAAAGAGTATAATATAGTGCTTCTCAAATATAGTGAGGATTTTTGGAAATGATTTTCCTTGGATAAGTTTATAAGAATAAAAATCCAGTTGATTTTCGTCTTTCTTATGTAGTTTTGCTGAAAAAAATGTTAAAATTCAGTTTATAATTTTAGCCTAGTATAGCAATCTACAATGTGAAGCTTTATTTTTTCCTCTTTGGATTAGGTGATTGACAGATTTATGAAGAAACAAATTAACATAATGCTTTTATCATTGTTGATGCCTTTGCTCAATCTTTTAATATCCTTCTATCTGACTTTAAGCAGTATTTTAAAAATGAAACTCATGACCTGCTACTGTTTTACAACAGGTCATGATTACTACCCAACTTGACAAAACTGTTATGTTCGTGGTAGTTTTTAATAAAAACCCATGTGTGCCAAGTGCTTTAAAGTAAAACAACTATTCTCAGAATTATTGCAAAAATAATTCATGTAAGAAAAACTATCTAAAAATTCCTAGTATTCAAGATAGTTCAAGACTCATGTATATGACCTAACTTTAGAGAAAATCAATATATCCAAGCTAACTTTAATGGAAACTAATGCAGACAACTAATTTTAAATATTCTTTTCCAGGCTTTATTGAGCATCGGATTCCTGGCTGTGTCTACCAAAGTAACATGTGGAGCTTGAGGACAGGAAATGTGAACCACCCCCCAGATGACTGTGATTTACACTAAAGTCTCTGAATTAATGATGTAAATACAGTCTGATGGGTTTTGTTCTAAATTTCACTTGAAATGCAATGGACCCTGCAGAGGTCAACGTGGTCTTTGCAGTTATTTCCACAGCAACAAGAACTGGTTGTCTGAAGGATTGATAAAAGAAATATAGAAAAATGTATGAAGGCACAAAGCAGCAACAAACTATTCCTATATTTCATAATTTCGAGTAGGAATAGCTCTATGTTTTGCAAGTAAATTTAGAGATTATCAGTTGAATATCACAAAGCTTCTGTCTCTAAAGATATGCAGTTTCTTCTTTGAGTATCCATATAAAGGGACCATTGAATATCAGATGCTAAATATATAATCTCCCCCTCTCTTAGAAGTAGTGGCTCTATTTTTAGCCTGAGTCAACTCATAAAAATCAATGATTTATTAGGTCCAATTATATCTGCAAACTAGTGTTTAGATTACTGAATCTTAACTCTTTTTTGACTATTAGAATCATTTGAGCATCTCAAATGGTAACAATTGCCTTGCCCTAACTTCAGACTAGTTAAAGTAGAATATCTGAAGAGAGGGCTCAGAGTTGCTACTATATACATCCTCATGTCTTACCTATTCAGACCCTTTTTTTGAATAGAGTAACTTTATTTTTTTTTAACATGTGTGCAGGGAAAACTGGATAGAGTTTATATCTCTTCATTTGTAATCCTGTTTTCTAAATCTGGGTTTATTTTAAGGGGCTAAATTTATTTTTCTTACTGCTTATATGACCAGAGAGAGATTTAATTTTTCTGTAGGGTGCATTATTTGTTGAACAGCATTTATTATCAAGACTTTATAAGTGGCTTTATTTTCTATGTCATGATATGACTTAATTTATTTCTCATGGTATATATAGTAGTAGCATCATATTGAATGATGAATGAATGATGTGGGATTCCTTTCTGTATGTTGTGAATATGTTTTATTATCATTGGTTAATAAAGAAGTTGTTTGGGCCTATGACAGGGCAGAATATAGCCAGGTGGGAAATCTGAACAGAGATATATAGAGAGAGTAAGTGGAGTCAAGGAGACGCTATGTAGCTGCTGAAGGAGAAGGATGATAGAAACTTACCAGTAAGCCACAGCCTCATGGAAATACACAGATTAATAGACATGGGCTAATTTAAGATATAAGTGCTAACTAGGAATACACTTGAGTCATTGGCCAAATAGTGTTGTAATTAATATAGTTTCTGTGTGATTATTTGGGTCAGAGCAGCTGGAAAGCAAAAGAACCATCTCTGTTTACACTCTAATTTATAATTAAGGAAATTGAGGCTTAGAGAAGTTGAAAATTGATCCAAATGATGCTTAATTGTTGAATGGTTTATAAATCACACACAGTATAAAGTGTCTTCCACATCATCATAGGAATTGATATCATTGGTATCATATCACTGATATCAATCACATATCATTGATATTGCCATACTTGTGTTTCCTAGAGAGTCATCTGGGTCACATTGGTCTTTTCAGATGCTTTACAGAAAATACACTATGACTTAAGAGCTTGAGAGATACTGAGTAAGTTAGAAATTCTCTGTCCATGACAACATATTAAATATACTAAAATGCCACCTGACAAGGGAATATAGAGTGTGGTTCCTTTTGGGTTATTTAACCATGAAAATGTCATTAATGAGGCACTTTCCAGTGGCACCTGTTTTCAGAAATACTCCGAAGCAACCTTGTATTCTAGAAATGATTTTCTAGTGGTTGATGTTAGACAGTAAAGCTAGGACATACTTAATAAGTGGCCTACAGTGATTACACACATGGCTGTGTTTGAACCTAAGTTTGGATAATTTATAAAAATTCTCTTTTAATTTTAATGTCATAACTCAAGGTTTAGGACTCTAATAGCTGTTATTTCTGATAATATCGCTGGATTTAAATTGCTGAAAGATCAAATGTAATGTTGTATAGGCAAACATTTTGAAAACCATAAAATACTGAGTAAATAACAGGATTAGATAGTATAGTGTAAAACAATACCAAAACACCATTTGTTTGTTTGCTTGTTTGTTTTTGAGACAGGGTCTCATGTAGTCCAGGCATCCCTCAAACTTAGTACGTAGTAAAGGATGATCTTGAATTCCTAATCCTTCTCTCTCTTTCTATTTCTTGAGTGCTGGGATGACTGATTTGTGACAGCACACATAGTCTTGTGCGTGATTGGGACTGGGGGGTCCTACCCCAGAGCTTCGTGCATATTAGGCAACCGTTCTATCAGTGAAGCTATATTCCAAGCTCTTCTATTGTTAACTTTGGAAGGAAATTAGTTCTTTATTCATCTTTGAAACACATTTAAAGGCTGAGCTGTTCTGAAAGGTGAGTTTTGTTAGTTATCACCGTCTGACTTTTATTTATCATCAGTGGCTCAGAAACTTTGTAGCCACGTGGGTATATTAAATAGTTCTTGGGAAATAGACGTAAGCAGTTTGTGGATTCTGTATGCTGAATCAATAAATCATGAAACTAAGAGGCATGGAACCTTTGTCCCACCTGATTCTATGGACTGTGAGAATAAAAATTCTGATCAGTGACACACAGATTTTTTTCCTACTTTAATAACAGTAAATACATAGTAATATAATTTTTAGATATTTTCATAAGAGCTCATTTATTTAGAGAAATAGTCGGAGACAGAATCGGTGCAGGAGTCAAATTTTCTGATCACGCTTTACTGAGGAAATATAAGATTGATTAGAAAGAGCTGTGACTAAAATGGTCATGTAACGTGGCTGCCCAGATACCAACAACTCCTCTCTGGAATATATTCCTGGGCTGCAATATATTCCTGGGGATCACTTGACATGACAAGGAGTAATTTCCCGGTAGAGAACAAAGTACAACTGATCCCATATTGAGAGGAGGTGAAAGACAGTTCCATTCCCCGACTCTCCGAGTAGGGTGAGTGAACTCAGAGCAAGCAGCAGACATTCCTTGTCACACCAAATTAAGCCTGCCTTTGGCTTCTATGTCACCAAGCTGAGTTAGTGTGCGGATTCTTCACAGCACTTTGAATGCAGGTAGAAAAATAAATCTGCAGAGATCTGCAGCTAATGCATATGAAAATTCTCTCCCCTTACCCTCCTCCACAGCACAACTGGACTGCATTAATAGTGGCTATGGGCCCAGGGAAATGAATGTAAACTTGGCAAGGCCCAGAAAAGATGACTCCAAGAGCTATTCTATTGTAGGTGAACAAGAAGGGAATGCAATAGCGTGGTGAGAGAGAATGTTCATCGTTGCAAAGTGTGAGTGTGGGTGAGCAGGAAACAGAAGATGCGTGAATTAGTTCATACTTAGGACTCTGCTTGGCTCTTCAAAGAAATATACAGAATTTGAAAGCAAATGAGGTCCTTAGTGGCTCCACGCCTATAGATGACAGCTAACTATTGTGTGAAAGCCTGATGTTGCTGTGTTTCTGTCCAGAAATCATTTTGCCTATACCTCAACCCTGAGTGAATCTCAGAGAATTCCCCTTGCATCCAAGTTCAACCATTATTCTTTCAGAGGTGATCCCTGAATCTTTCAGAGCCATGATATTAAGTTTTGAGTAAATAATACATTTGAAACCTTGGGATCAATTTAATTAAAAATTAACAGTGTTATAGAGTTACTTGTATACTTATTGAGAAGACATGGCTAAAGGGAGTTTGAAATACATAGGTCTAGAGAAGACATGAGACAGAAAGAGGAGGGGGAACGTTCACAATGATGAAAAGAAGTGTGCACAGAATTAGCACTTTCCCGTGATTTGCCCTGTTGTGTCTCGATTTTTGTTTATGAAGAAAGGGTTATTTTTACTCTTAATGCATAAAGAAAACAGAAAGACGACAATTTTGGATAGAATAGATTTTTGTATATACATGCATCCAGGAGTCTATATTCCCCTAAAACCCTGTATCAGTGTCTAGTACACATTTGTTCCCGAGACCCGAGTGGAGTGCCTGGAATAGTGTATGTATATTTTGTTCGTGTAAAGGGAAAGTACATGAGTACTACTTCTGCCTCGTAGACTCAGGCACAGACAACACTCATTACAAACAGTTCTACTGGGAACACCTTTTGAAAAACTCAGTTATACAGTATGGACTGAGGACTGTGTCCGAATCCCCTTTTCCTCTCGTAATAATTTGCCACACTCTACGTCTGTAGATAAAGTAGTCCCGGAAGTGGAGTTGGTCGGATGGGTTTGTTTACACTGCAGTCCATAAAAGAAACAAAAAGCCTTGCATGCAAAAGAAATGGGAAAAAATACAGAAAGTGAATAAATAAAAAGCAAGAATGAATGTTTAAATGAAAAATTAAATAAAATGAAGCCAGCAGTTATGAAGCAGCACATTAAAGCATAATATATACAAGCGTTTATTTTTCAAATTAGTAGCATAAAACAAGACACCTCAAGAGCAGATTAAAGTTAGGGCAGACCAGTCCATTCTACCTATTACCTAAAGACAGTTTTCTAGAATGAGGTCCAGGAAAGGGGTGATCCATAGCCTCATAGCTGCTTTTTAATTTTGGGGTGGGTTTCTCTAGAGAAAGAGGGTTACAACAAATTATGCCCACTGTAGGGCACTCAAAACACAGTTTTCACGTCAATAAAGTGGTTCTAGTATCTGGTTATTAATCAAAACCAGCCACACAATTTTCAAGACTCTGTGTGAAATGGACATATGAAGTCCTATCTTGAAAATTATTAAGAGTTTCATAATGTTGATAGTAGAGCATTAAACAAGCTGTTTGTTAATAGCTCTTAGCTTTGAAATTCTAGTGGTATCTTTAGATCAAACTACTGGATTAATATATTACAATATCCTGAAGCTGTGTATTTTATTTATTTTAGTGAGGAATTATCTTAAATCATAGTCATTGTGGGTTTTCCCCCAAAGCATTGAAGTTCTATGTGTGAATGCCTTTAAGAAATAAAATAAGTAAAAATGGCTTGACTATTGAAGTTGCCCATTATCCTAGATGCAATTTTGAAAAATAAAGTCTCAACTATATTTTATTGTCATTTTTTGTTATTTATCATATTTGTAGGTAAATTGTATGAATTCTCTTTCTACACATTATATATATTGATGTAAGTAAATGCCCAATTTAAAAAACTGCTTTGTGTTTTTATAGCAGTTGTTTTGCAAGAGCACATGTGCTCAGAATATATATTGAAGGGCTGGGTCCATTGCTCACAAGAGTCTCCTGTAATTTCGGATTTATGCCTCCCTTGCTCTTCCTATAGTTTCTATCTTAAGAGCAAATAACGGTTGAAGAAATTAACTGAGATTTGAATTTTTGCACTGTCATTCCAAATAGTGCTAATTAGATTTAGTACAAGACTCTTCCTTCTTCCCATTAATAACTGATGGAGCCGCTGCGCCAGCGGCACCTGGCAGGGGTTCAATGCTCTTTGCTCTGACTCAGAAACGGCTCTTCTGGGCATCTAACTCATTAGACTGTTACAAAGAGGGCACGTATCCTTCAAGGTCTCACAATTAAGACAAGTTCAAGGCAAAACTCCCAAGCCTTAAAAAGAGTTGACTCACCTGCTCAGAATCATTGTTCTTCCGTGATTTGTATATAAATTCTCCAATGGCTACAAACACAGAAAGGACAAGTCCCGCGGCCAGAACAATAAAGATGCCCCCAATGTTTTCCACTCCCAGAGCACTGGCTTCCTTGCTCTCCTCTTCAGGGCAGCCGTTCCCTCGCCACCATTTCTCTTTCATCATGTGCAGCTTCCCTTCTTCTTGGAGTTGAAGAATGGCAATCGTGATTTTATCCCGGTAAGGAGAGCCTGGAAGTTGGGGATGATGTGAACGTTGGTCATCAAGGGGATAAGACAATGTCAAGTCATTCCGCTATCTCAGTAATGAATACTCCAGAGTGCTGCAACCTTGAAGTAAAATTCTATTAGCCAAAGTCGGGAAGTTCCAATCTTATATCTTGAAGACACCAACTAGTTAGAAGAAGGAGAGGTGACATGTTGAGGTTCACTCTGGCCCAGGGTGTTTTTTTTTTTTTTCTAAATAACCATTAAATAGGAATTTTATGACACTCCTGCTTCTGCTGAGTTCTTCACTAAATCCTTATAAATGTCATGAGATTTGTTGTTTCAACTCTACCTTTTCTGGCCTTTTGGTGATCTCTTATTGTGGCTGAGTTTTGCTGTTCTTCCGTTTATTTTCCTAACTTCATTAGAGTCCCGCTATGGCCACATTTCTGGACAAGGGAAGCTAAAGTGATGGATAACATTTCTAGTCTCATCTCATACCCCTTCCCAACATGCTCTGCTTGCTTTCTTTCCTCAAATACATTGCAAGAAGAAAACACTTTCAAGTCACCAGTGACGGAAGAGTCCTGGAGTAGAAGGAATTTGTGTTCTAGGGCCATTGCATGAAGCAGATCCTTTCTTTTAACCTAGACTGAGCTATGACAATCAAGAAATGTTTACTGTGCAAGGCTGTTGTGGAATATTATTTTAAGGTGTGATAAATTTGTTTACGCCTGGAACATTTGTTTAATTATGTAAATATGTGTTGCATTCTTGTATGTTGCATTTGTTTAACTCTGTGGAGCTGTGTTACTCTGCCTGTTTAAAACACCTGATGGTCCAATTAAAAAACTAACAGCCAATAGTGAGGCAGGAGAAAGGATAGGTAGGGCTGGCAGGCAGAGAGGATAAATAGAAGAAGAAATCTGAGAAAAGGAATAGAAGGAGCAAGAGAACCAGGAGACGGGGACAGTTGGGGCCAGCCACCCAACCTCATAGCCAGTCACAGATGTCAGAGAATAGGAGTGAAAGTAAGATTATGAAAGGAAAGGAAAAAGACAAGAGGTGGAAGGTAGATGGGATAATTTAAGTTAATAAAGCTGACTAGAAATAAGCCAAGCTAAGACCTGACATTTATAAGAAGGAATAAGACTCCACATGTGATGTATTTGAGAGCTGAGTGGCGACGGGTTCTTCAAAAGAGCCAAGAGTAAAAAGAGTAAAACAACCAACAAAAACAAGACGTTAACAAATTTCAAGTGTTGTTTACAGTGGTTTATGCGTAGTGATTCATGTTCCAATCAAGATAAATTACGTTCTAAATAATTCTGAGGTGCTATAATAGTCGACGGCAAGAACTTGGTAATATTTACGGTCTGTCTTCTGGTAATTCCATTGAAACTTTAATTATTATAGAAAGTGCCAAAGTACATATGTTGAGACATGGTCTCTTAATTCCTGTGTTAATCAATGCAAAAGAGGTAAAACAAGATTCCTTTACTTGTTTACGCCCCTGGATGGTGACAGTTTTGGAAGTATTTCATCTCCTCAGTAGTAGGAAGCTCCCTTTGCTTACAAAGCTTAAAGCCATTCCCGGTGAAGGCAAATTGGAAAGTCAGTTATCTTAAAGGCAAGGAAAAATTTTTTTGAAAAAGAATAAAATCAAGACCATTTGTCAAAAAGATTTAAAGAAATTTAACATCTGAAGGTGTGTTTAGGAGCCAAGAATCTAAGTAATTTCTCCTCTTTTCTTACATCTCAGCGCTATTTCTGTGAAAATGCCTCTGGTTGCCCTCCCATCCCTACAGAGGACTTACGCCCTATGCCACAGCTAAAGTTCTATAAGCTCAGGCTCAGCATTTTGTCATTTGTCATTTATTTCCTTATAAGACTTAAAAAATAATTGTCAGCACTCCAAATCTACTTTAAAGGAGGAGTGGAATGCTTTAGAGGGGTATTGTAGCTTGTCAGTTCAGAGTATGGATTTTTGGGTGAGAAAAACTGATTTTGAAAACCGAGTAAGAGATATCAACTATTTGCTTAAACCTTCCCAGAACAATGGGTAGAGGCAAAATTAGCAGCGCTAATGTCCCTAGAGTACACAGGCAAATGAAAGACCCTGGAGTACTTTGCTCTAAGGTACATGGAAGCACTATGCCGAGCGTGAGAGCACTACTCCTGGCCATGGCTGTACAGTTGTCATAGTGATATCCGCAGTGGGTGCACAACAAATGCTTGCTGCCACTCTCCTCCTGCCTTCAGGCTGCGCGAGACCTAACACATTATGGACAGATGGAGATCCAATCTCTGCTTAATGTTGGTCTCTAAGGAAGGCAATTTCCAGTCTTCCAGGAACCTGTTTAAACCTTAACTGCTCTCACTCTCTTGAAGTTTGATTCTAAATCCCTCAGGAGGCACATTTCTAGAGCCTCTGTTCTGAGAGTCTCTAAGCAGCAGTTTTCAATTTTAGCTAGTGACTGAGCCAACTTTGCAAATCTTCTATTATGAGAGAGACTTGGGAGTCTCTGGGGACTCAGGACAAGATTCGACACGGCAGAGACCTTTTCACATCTGCGTGTCTTTTAGCTTCAGTTTTAGCTCCTTCTAAAGTGGTCCTGGCTGACATCAGAATTGACTTCTTGCAAATCTTTTTGGAAAAAATTGTGTGTGTACCGATGGATCTTCCTGAATAGCAACTGCTGTTCCTTAAAGTATAAATTCATCACAAAAGGAACATCTCTCAAATGTTTCCAGCAGCTGTATTCCCCATGGATGAGTTCACTCTGAAGCCCACCATCTGTTCCAATTATTCGCTCATTGTTTTTGCTTTAAAAGCATGACAGGTTTATCACCAGTATGAAAAATTCCTGGAGTATATTTTTTTGTCATCCAGGAAGGGGAGATGGATGCTCTTTAACATTAGCATCTGTGATAGGTAAAGTTGGCAGGAGAGACTGAATGAGTCTGTGGAGGTCTCTCGGTGTAATAGATATCATACTATGTAAGTGTAGACTGTAGACCCGTCACAGAGTCAGCCATTCACGGGTGTGTGTGTGTGTGTGTGTGTGATGGGGGTAGAATGCAATCCACAAAGCGCTGTATTCACTCAGCAGAGTAGCAGAAAGAATAAGCTCCCACAGTTCCAGCCTCACCACCACCATACTGTTGGAAAATTTAGATTTCAAGTATTCCATTCTTTTTTTATTTCGTTTTCAGAGTTAAGGATCAAAACCATGGCCTTGCACTTGCTGGGCAAGCAGTTCACCACTGAGAGGAATCCTCAGCCTCTAGGTATTCTTTAAAAGGAATAGCAATTGAAATTCTCATGTTCGCATGCTGCCGCCCTCAGAGTGATACCTATTCTATTTCCTACCACACAGAAAACCTGGTGTCAGAGAGGGTGCCGAAGGGGTAGGGTAAGGTAGTAAGGTGTGATAGAAGATGGGAGGAGAAAGATTCTGTGTCAGGTAATCCATCTGAAAGGTGGCTGATTTAAGAAACTCTCGTTGCTACTCAGGAAGCCACAGTGTGTCACAATCAACCCTGGGCTCCCAGTAGTGCAAAGATTAAGGCAAAGGCATCCATTCCTGGTGTTTTTTTCCCCCTCTGACTTGTGTTTCATTTACTAAACCAGTGTGAGGAAGCATAAGGAAATTTTTCTCATCTTCTGTCATGCATATTATCTGGAATGAGATGGCCAAGCAGGGTCAGGGAGAGAGGACATTGTTTTAAGGCCAAAATGATCATTATGTCCATTTAGTTCTTGTCTAACAGTCTTCATCAGCTGACTGAAAACAAGTTGAATGAATTATGTAAGAGATTCCCACTTGGAGAACTACCAGGATCACAGGTATTTCCGTCAGGAAACATCATGGGAATTAGATGGCCACCCGGTTTTATCCCTTTGCCTGATCCTTTCCCCGTGATACTCACTAGCTTTCTCCTTTGAGTCTTCAAGGTAAGCTTCACTTTTACTCTATTGCAAAATGGGATGCTCTCATTGATTAAACTTTGTGTCTTTGGGATACATTTTTTTTTCCTCCTTGTTTCTGTGTCATATGACCTTTGAGATTCTTGAAAGTGTGCTTCTAGTTGCTTATTTTGATTGTTTATATGTCATCTTCTCTATTGGTCCAGTTGTCATCTATGTCCATGATGTAATATTTTGCTGTGTATGTTTCTGTGTGACACCTCTTTTTTCTTAAAAAAAATGCCATTTTAAATTGACAATAAATTTTAAACATGCCTCTAATGCTGATAATACATTGGTCTATATTTTGTTAATTATAATGATGATGATACATTTGAAATAATGTTCACCTTTTTCATTTCAAATACTGCTTCCTGGATTTTCATTGAAATATTGTTACTGATCCATTAGTTATAATATTTTTAAAAATTTACTTAAAGATACTTTAGATTCTCTCAAGGTAATTACCTTTTAGCTATTTTTTTCACACTTAAGAAACTGACTCTAAAGTCAGAATTTAAATGTTGTAACAGCTAAGCTTTGAGTGACTATTCATTTTCAAGACTGGTCAAGCTCATCTTCTGGGTGTTTAACTTGGGTGTCAAATTCAATGGTGGTTGTCCTAGTTAGGCTACAATTGCTGTGACAAGCAACATGATCAAAAGCAACTTGGGGATAAACCAGTTCACTTCATCTTGCAGCTTATACAGTTCATCACTGATGGAAGTCGGGTCTTGGAAGCAGGCAGTGAACTGGAGACTGTCGAAGAGCTGGGCTTACTGGCTTGTTCCTCATGACTTGCTCAACATGCTTTCTTGTGCCACTCAGAACCACAAGTCCAGGGGTGTGATACCACTCACAGTGGCTTAGGCTCTCCAATGCCAGTAAAGACTCAAGAAAATCCCATTTGGACTTAACCTGTAGGACAGTCTGAGGATTAACTTTTCCTTCCTTCCTCCTTCCTTCCTTCCTTCCTTCCTTCCTTCCTTCCTTCCTTCCTTCCTTCTTTCCTTCCTTCTTTTAAATATATTATGTGCAATGGTGTTTTGCCACAGGTGTTGGGTTCCCTGGAACTAGAGTTACAGACAGTTGTGAGCTGCCATGTGGGTGCTGGGAATTGAACCCAGGTCCTCTGGAAGAGCAGTCACTATTCTTAATCTCTTGCTCTCTCTCCAGCCCTGGAAAGTATTTTTTAACTGAAGTTCTACTTACCAAGAAACCCTAGCTTGGGTCACATTGACAAAAATACTAATCATCACAAGGATAAGGGGATGAAAGATCAGCCAATGTTTTGTTGAAGCATGTCTAAAAGGGGCCTAAACTTTGGCAAATCGCCTGTTCTCTGATCAGAGAGGCCATGGGGCCCCCCAGGTTGAAGTCTAGATGCTTTGCATTCTTTAAAGAGGACAATCATAACAGGAAAGTCTTCAGTGCTTCCTAGGGAAGTAGCACGGCCAGCAAAACCTTGATCTATGCTGGTATGTAATCAGGCAGAGAGAAACTAAAGGAGCCAACACACTCATCCTATATCTCTAAGAGCACCCCATAAAAAAGCTTAACTGATCATAGAGGCTAAATTTGTTACCACAAATTAAACTGACCATAGAGGTTTAGATTTATTAAACAAATGGAGGTTAATTTGTTACCAACATGCTCTAAACACTGGTGGGAATGTGTAACCAAAGGATAAAATATTCATAAGCCAACAGTAGTACCACAAGGACTCTCACCCTGAGAGCTTCTTCAGGGGACCTGGTATTTCTACGAACTGCAAAGGTATTTTACAAAGGTAAAATGTCCTTCAGGTATCCAGCTTTACCCCATTAAAGAAGACACCCAGAACATTACTAGGCAATTGTACTCCAACTGATCACCTTCAAACTATCTCCTGTCTTGATTTTCTCTTGCCTCATGGGGATGTCTAAAATCCCTAATTCTTTGTCTCATGACACAACAGACTTTCGACATTCTCCTACCTCCTCAAATGTTTAAAACGTGTGTGTGTGTGTGTGTGTGTGTGTGTGTGTGTGTATGTGTGACAGGCCTGTTGTTCAGTTTTTGTTTTGTTCATGGGTTAGCTTAGTTCTCAACTTGATACTGCCTAGAATCTCCTAGGAAGAGGTGCACAATGAAGCATTGCCTACATTGGGTTTGCCTGTAGGGAGGGAGGTCTTAATTAAACTGGTGACACAGGAAGATCTAGACCACTGTTGGGCAGCACTACTCCTAAGCAGGGGCCCTGTAACTGTATTAAGAGCGGAGAAACCCAGCTGAACACAAGCAAGCAAGCAAGCAAACAGGTCTGCATTCCTGTCTCTCTGTTCTTGTCTGTGGATGTGATCAGGTGCTTCCAGCTGTGAATGCCCTGCTAGAGTGAACTGTAGCACGGAATTGTGATTGGAATAAACCCATCTCTCTCCTGAGTTGCTATTTTATTATTACAGCAACAGAAATGAAACCGAGACATTGCCTGAAGACGATTCACAAACCTCACCAATCAGATAGCTAAGCTAGCCCAAAATTTCAATAATATGATAATAGTTATTTTTGCTTGCATCAGTTTACCTCAAAACTGCAGAGCGCCCTGGATTTGTAGATTGTTGTTTAAGACAGAACCTGTAGCCCATGTGCTGAAGGTAGAGGCTGTTTTCATTTAACAAATGCAGACAAGTGCAACAAAATCTAAGTGTTATCTAGTGTGGTAGTGATGTTCAGGATTGCTTATCCCTAGGAGGGCTCAACTGTGGGGTTTAAAAACAAGTGGCAGGTCTTGGTCACCTTGGTTTGTGTCGTCTGGCGTTGAACAGTTCCACCTGCTGATGACACTTCTACAAGATTTTAAGCCCTGTCAACCAAAGATCTACTTCCAATGAGCTATTTGGACCACCGCCTTCTACCCAAACCATTCCCAAGTAGTTTTGTTTGTTTATTTGTTTGTTTGCTTGTGGCATATCATGGAAGTTCAGCCAGAATAACAGATGATAAATCAGATCACCTCTTTCCTCTGCTCAGCTCAGAGCAGCTACAAGAAGAGGCATCCAAGGAATTCCCTAAGGCTGGATTGGTTGCTCTTTTTGAGAAGAATGTGGAGTAAAGGCCAGTGGCTATAGCTAATCAAAATGCCGTGGACAAATGGCCATGGTTTGTGCCCACCCCAACTGATATATCTATAACACACGATTCCTGCACACAAGTCTCAGGGAACATGTGGAAGATGGGGAACAAAGATTGTAAGAGGCAGGGGACCAACATTTTGCTGTAAGTTTGTGCCATCTATCTATGACAGGAAAGCTGCACCCAGGAAATCTCAAAATGGCTGCCAAAACAAGTCCTGAATAATTCAACACTGGTGAGACACTCCAGTGTAGATGATGTGAATTTCACCCTAGAATAAGAACTGAAAGCAATGAACAACTGCTCAGAGAATTAGTTTTCCCCAGGGATGAGCTCCCATTTGTAATTCTGTAGTGATCAGCCCTAGAGACATACATGCAGGTAATACTGAACATACTCAACAGGCTGTATTTATATGTATGTATAACAGCAATGGTTAAAGAAGAGGAAATGGTGAATTCTGGGGGAAGCAGACACAGAAGAGGTAGGAAAGGGAAAAAGAAATGATGTAATTTACATTTTTATGAAATTTTTAAAAATTAAAAGATGAAAGAGACCAGAAAATGGAACCCATCTCCTATTACAGATCTTCACAAGCGTGGTCTATGGATCCCAGATGGTCCATGGATGCTGTAATCTTACTCTCCAGAGCTGGGACCCTGCACTCTGTGACCAGAGCCTTTAGCCGGCACTACTCTTATCTGAACGGCAGAGACAGCACAATTGGAAATTAGATACACAGTGGCTCACACAAACTTCCCAGAACTGTGGTAATCTTCCTTTGAATGGAGCAAATTGAGCACAGAAAACTGGACAAGAGAAGCTTAGCCCCACTGTAAAAGTGTATTCTTCAAATGGAGACCCCAGCCCATTGCCCCACGCTTCTATACTGGTTATCACCCATCCTGGTGTTCTCTCCAAGCATAATCAGGTAATGTATTCTCCAGTACACCCCAATATACCCAGCAAACTATTCTTACAAAAGAACTAACTGAGGGCCAAGGAAGTAGTTACAGCTCCCTCGTGTAATTGTTCTTCTGAAGATCTAGAGTCAACAGTGACCATAAAGGTAGTTTCTCAGAATATATGCTAATATTTCCAACAAGTAACCAAAGTGTTTGTGCAATGGGAGCCCTTTATTTGGTTAATTCATATTAACATGGTGAATATTGTTGATTATGGGTTGAATACAGTTTTTAAAACAAAAAAATTAATTGGTTGTCAAATTATTAACTTTAGGAAATTTATTTCACCTAAATTATGACTTTCTGTTTTGTTGTGAAAATGAAATATCTGACCATACTTGTTCTTAACATTCTATAGATCTTCAGATGACTGCTGAGAAGGCCTCCCTTAGACAAGCCATGGTCTCCAACTGTCTGCAGTTGATAGCATTCTCTAGCAAAGCAAACCCTCTTGACTCATGATCCCTGCTTGGCTTCTGTAAACACTGAAGTTTATGATCCCTGCCTGACATTGACTGTCACACTGCATAATCCCTGCCAAACATGGCAACAAACTACAAATACAGACAATAAGTGAAGTTTACCCTTGGCTCTTGTTTATCGGGCTCAGCAGCCACTACACTTTCTGCAGCTTTAGCCCCCAGGTCTGGAAGCCCTTATTTCTCTCCTTTGGATTACCAAAGCTTCACTTGAGAGGAACAGGATACCTTTATGGCAGAAGCCCTCAAGTACAGTGTTCTATATAGGGAGGCAACAGGGGAAGAATTTTCTTTGTAGAAAGCAATTGTCTCCTGGACATAAACACCTTTTCTGTTTATTCCTGTTCCTGTCATAGACGAGGATAGTATATGAGTGTGTGTTCTTTCTAGGCAACAGGGTCCCGAGGAAGCACAGTGATATTATACAGAACAAATAGGAAATCTGAAGTTTTTAGGTAGTTATTTTTTGACTCTATTGTCTGAGCAAAGTTCAAACTTTAATTTCTACCTCTTTCTTTTGACATATTTGTCATTGTTGTCCCATTTATTGACAATGGAACAATAGCCTTCTATATTCAGAATTCATTTTCATCTATATGTAGAATTAATTTCCTTATATTCTAATGCAATGTAACACATTAAAAGCTAGGTACATATAGATGTTCAAGAAACTAATGTATGGAGGATAATTAGGAAAATGTGTTTTTTAATATTGATGAAAAAATCACACAAATATTAAACTTATTGTGGTGAGATATAAAAAATAGTAGTTGAAAATTTATTAGACTAAGCATCTGAGATTCCTCAATTTAAATCATGCTTTTTTTTTTTTTTCGGACTTTGCGCTTCCTGGTGAGTCTGCCAAAGACATTGCATGATTCTCAATATGTTGGATACTTGCCACCAACATTGCCCAGCTCAGCCTTGGCGAATGCCTTGCCCCTCTTACCTATAGGAGTTCCCACTCCGTAACCTTTGGAGTCTATGAGGCCCCCGATCTGGGTGAGGTTGCAGTTCCTCTGCGTCACGTACTCAATGCTGGTGGACTCCATCAGCAGGGCATAGTCGGTGGTCAGCACTCTCTGGATCCCCTCATCGCTGTTTTTAACCAGTGCGCTCTGTTGTCTGCTGCTCATAAAAGCCCACATTTTCTCGTAGGTGGAGATCTTTGATTTCTGTAGAGAGAGAAAAAAGCACACCCACCAGCAGAAGAGTGCTGAAAAAATGGCCTAAAGCCATTCACCATCCTCGTGGGACCAATAATAAAGGGAACCCTTTCTGTAGGCCAGGAACTGGATTGGTGAGACTAGGAGTCCCGCCTTACAGGAACTGAGAAGAGCACAGTTCACTACAGAAGATCACGTGGAGACGCTTTGATCGGAAGACAAGGAGACCTTGTGAGATGGATGTCATGGCTCAAGGTCCTCTTCTTGATTTTGGTTAGGGAGGAAAGGCCATGAATATCAACAACGCTTGTCTAGCGACCCGTTAACATTTGAGAAGAGCGCTTCTCTGTCCACGTGGGCAGAGCTGAGGCACTCTCCTTCCAGGACTCTACTCATTTACTGCTTCCCTTCCACCGCCTGACCGCAGCGCTTTGCTTTGCTGTTTCCAGGCACGGAAGCTCCAGAGCCTGGCGGACACTAATTTTCTGGGAATAGTCTGGGACATGTCACTTGCATTCTCTCCTTTGTGTGTAAAAGAAGTACATCTGTGGCTACATTTTCTGCAAAATAAGGGCTGCAAATGCTCTTTCCTAGTCAATATTCAAATCAGAAGGATCTCCCTACTTTTTATGTATATAATTTCCCATTGCAATCATATTTTAGATAACAAGGTCTGCATATCTCATTTTAAAGTGTTCTATGATTTTCATGTCTTTTATGCAGCTTTTTGGTAGAATCAATAATAGACTATATATATGACAGATTATATATGCATCTATACATAGACACCATTACCTCATTATCTTCTTTTCTTTGTTAAAACATACTGCCTGCATTTCCATATTGCTTAGATATGAATTTCCATTCTTTTGAATAGTGATCTATGATTAGGCATTTTACATTTTTACTCTGTAATTTCCATAACGTTTCAAGTTTTCCCCCTGAATTTGTCTTCATTTGCATCAGCACACCCTTCCATTTATTTCAAAGATGAGTGTCATCATGGAAATTACTGATGTTTTCAAGCTAAAGCCAGTTCTGACACATGTAGATGCCTTGGTGTGGGCAGGGCCTGGAGACACGGAATGAAGTAGTTTTGTAATCGGCTCTGGTAGTTTGTTTATGCTCAGACGTTCTTGGAATTCATTTGGCTCTTAGGTCTATTTAAGTCTTGGGTTGATGGAATAGGCCTCATGAGCTGGCATGGAGAGAGACAAATGGCTTTGGATTGGATTGTTAGGCATTTGAAGAGCCCCCTGAGAAAGATCTTATGAGACAGATAGCAATTCAGTACTCATACCTTGTACATGACGATGTTTTATGAGACCCATTCTGTCACAATGAAGCCCCTAGGACTCACTCCACAGCCCCAGGAGACCGGAAAATTGGAGCTCATGTCTCCACAACTAAGGTGTGTGCTGGGTGCTGGATGATTCTTCATTTGTTGTGTGGTTTCAGCCTTAAAGAGTCTGATACATCTGAGTTTTTAGTGAAGATAAGAGTTACTTATGCAAAGGCTGGAAGGTCACCTTTTTTTGTAGCAAATGTATGGCTGGAAAAATTATTCCTTCGTCAGAAAACTACCTTAAGGGGAAATAATTTTCTTTGAAGTATGAAACTATCTTATGAAGCTATCTGAAACTTTAGAGATAGATTCACCTAAACTATCATTTTTATAGATGAGGAACTTGCAGTACAGACTGTTTGGAGACTCCAGAAAGTGATAATGAAAGCTACTATCAGAACTAATCCTAGACCCTCAAAACTATACCTGCTCATTCAGTGTTCCTTCCCCTGCTCCTTGCTGACCTGGGTAGGGTAGATGCCAACATCGCCAGAATTGTTTGACAGTGACTTTAATCTTGTTTGATCTACATGCACAAACACAACATTTATAAAAGGACTGGCATCCTCTGTAGGCCTTTTGGCTATTTGGTTTTATGTTGGTCCAGCATAGACATCAGCTTCCCAGTAAAAATTTCACAGAACATTTGTTTTTTCATTATTTTAAATTTTATTAAATTGAAATGTCTTTGTTAGAAAATTGGAATTTTTCTCTGTAGAAGTAGGGGGAAGAAAATAAATTTCTGTCTTATCCGGGGTAAGGGGAAGCACGCAGGGGCTTTCAAGTCACACAGTCACTTGGAGATAGTGGATTTTCCATCATTAGATATCTACCAGGAGAAATTTGCTGGGAAATATCTCTCTCTTAAGGATTCTCCAAGTCCATGGCTCTGCTCCCTAGATCAGGCCTTTTGTATAACAGGTCCTGGGAGAAAGGCCCTGTAAAGGTCACAGTTGGTAGGCAGATGAGCCACTACCAAACCGAGGGCTCTTTCCCGCTTAGCCATGAGTTTTAACCACCATAATGGTATACTTAGGAAGATTTATTTTTTGTCAGGCTCTAAAAGAGCAATTTCAGAGTAAATTTGGTGTTTACCTTTTAACAGATAATTTTATTACTTGTCAGGATGAAAATCTTAGTACCTCTGAAAACTGAGTATGCCTTGCCAAAAATTATTTTAAATGTTAAAAGACCCAATGAAGCACTTGAATGAGAAGCCTGGGTATTCTTCCTCTCCTAACTGCTCCAGACTTAGATTTAAGAGTCAGCCTCCTGAATCACTCCACATAATACACAGTGATCACCTCTCATTTCACTCAATATGTCAAAAGTCAATTAGAATTCCCATATCCTTAGAGGACACAGGCCTAGATGAATTCCTTGGGATTGTTCAGCCTGATTATGTATCCGTCTTTATGCTAATAAACACGGGTGACAGATGATAAGCATTTCTCATCAGGTATCAGTTAGAAGGCAGAGTCACTGTAACAATGTTAATGATTACTTCTTTCTTATTTGCACCTTATAATGCTTGCAGGCTGAGTACCCCCAAGGTGGTGACTTACAATGTGTATGCGGGTATTAAAAACTATTGAGACTAGTGATAACAGTGAGCACACACAGGCTTCTTGTGTCACATGCCCTGCTCTGAGCATGTTGCATGTACTCATTCATTTAATTGGAGAGGTGCCGTTAGGCTGTCTGCTCTACAGATGTAGAAATAGAATAACACACTGAGAAGTAATAAAGCTAAGGTCTCATTCTAGTACACTTGGTCCAGAGTCTAGGTTCTTAATCAAAGGAAATTATTTGCTTGAATGGAAAAATCCATAAAACTCATAGACAGGTGAATATTTTAGCGGCCTAACTCACGTTCTAAAGAAATCACCTAAGTGTTTATAAAGGCACACTCTGCTGTAGAGGGATGCTCAAGATCTTGCACTTAGCATATCATATCTTGAGAGTATTTAATGACTTTCAACAGATTCTATTCATTTGGACAAAAACTCAGTGTCTCAAGAAGTGCAGCAGCAGTTGGGATCTGGAAGACAATGTGGATATTGTTTGTATTTTCCCTTGCCTTTTGTAGCATTTTTTTTTTTTTTTTTTTTTTTTCCTAGAGTTCTGTTCTCAGATGCCGGCTTGTCATGGCAGGATATGAGAGGCGAGAGCTCTGCAGTATGGGATGCTTCTAAGATAGCTAGAACCTCCGTTTTCTAGAAATATCTTTCTGATGTTTCATTTCTATTGAGGGAAGTATTGCTTATCACAGTGTTTTTCCAACCAAGTTATAGGGCACCTACAGGGAAAACATATGATCCTATTATTCAGCAGAATCAATATCTATAAAATCCTGCTTTGGGCCAGAGTTTTTGAAGGTCTTTGAAGGTCTTATGTTCACAAGTGTTTACACATGTTTCCCTTACTTATTTTCATAATCCTACACATGTGCATATTAGGAATAAGTTATTGAGATTTTCTCTTGGCATTGTGTCGAAAGTGACCTTATAAATGTACAATATGTCATACAGAGCAAATCAATGATCAAAATAATTCTGTGTTAACTCATTTCAGTAGACTATTGAGAAATACTAATCTTTAAAAGTACCCTTAAATATCAAAAAAAGATATTGACAATTCAGAATCCAAGCTTATGAAGCCAACATACAGAGGGCAATTCCCTGCCTGAAAGACAGCTGTCTCGCTTAATACAATGAAATTTCATTAAATGATAATATCTCACATCATGTTGAAACTTGATTTAATTTAGCAATAATCAATTGAAGGAAGACAATTAGAAGAGAGTCTGTGATGCAGTGGGGACTCTGTCTTTGCAGGTATGCTGATTTTGTCTGATCATACCCTTACCATGAATCAATAGAAAACTATGGCATTTGAAGATTCTCTGAAGCTATACAATTCCCTTCAGGGAATTCTCCTGGCGAGACTTAAACATCTTTGCTCAAATATGTCTCACATTTCTCTCTCATCCACAGTTAAAGATTGGTATATTACAAGCAATATGCCATACTTTTTAAAAGGTTAGGTTAACTTAAAAACACTTTTTCCAAGTGAATACATTTTTATCTGCTGACACTGGAGGTAAAGGAACTTGCATTTTCAAACCAGAAGATTTTATAGGAAGAATGTTTTTCAGTGCGGAAAAGGTTGAGGGATTTCTCTCATTTTCTGTTTCCCGGTGGTTTTGTCTGAACTCTGTTTGCCTGCAATAGCATCAGTTCCACAGGTGTTGGGTTCAGTGACCTCCTTGAAATAGTCTTTGCTTTGCTGATGGCACTAGCCACTTACTGCAAAGAGATTATACCGGCTACAGCTCCTAATTCCCACAGCTGGTCCAAAGTCCCCAGACCATGAAAGCCAGAAATGGCAAGTCTGTGATGATTATTTTTAAACCCATTTTATCCAAGTCGTTTTAGACAGAATCTAGATCTAATCTCTGTAATCCCCTGGCTTGAGGTTGAGAAGACAGTGATTTGTTACAAGTCAAGACTCTACTGAGAAGTCCTTCTTACATGACTATTTCATAGCCAATTTCGCCCATAGGAATTCTCCTGTTCGCCCCACTTCCTGACTGTACAATGTAAGCTTACTGTATTTAGCAGGTTGTGTGTGACACATTTGTCTATTGCAATTCACAACTCCAGGCTTTGCAGAAGCTTTAAGCCTTTCCCCCTCCTATATTCTACCATGCAGCCTCGGTGCTGACATCATGGAGACTCTGGAAGCATACTGAGCTGAGTTCAGTTGAATTGCCTTGCTGAGTTCTAAGGGTAGCTGCTCCCCTCAGCTGCTCAGCAACCAAATGGGATATAGTTCTGCGAAGGCAATGCATTTGCTCAGGAAAGGTTTCCAATGGGCTTTCTTTGATTTTTTTTTTCCAGATTTTGGGTCTTGGCACTGGCTTGGGATTTGAGAGAAGGCACATTTTTTTTTCCTAGGGATTGCTGAGCAAAAAGGCTGAACAAAGAGCAGGGCAGAGCAATTTGAAGTCTGCAGCGAGTGAACCAGAGAGCACTTTTAGAGTTAAAACTTCATGATAACGGTGATAGCTTCGAAATTGCTTACCATTTGCTAAGGTATTGTGTAAGCATATCACTTTCATTAAGTCATGTAACCCTGAATATAATCTCACGTTTTAGACGTTAGCATCAATTTGCAGGCGGAGGAAGTTAAGGTATGGAGAATTGAAGCAATTTGTCAAGGTCTACATAGCTAACTAGCCAGAGTCAAGATCTGAATCCAGGCTGAATGGTGCCAGATGGTGGAGGTTTTACTTTATATCCTAGTCTTTGATATTAGTCAAATTTTCTGAAATGACCTACAGTATTCCTTATTTGTGCAATATATATTAAAACAATACTTTCTCTGGGATGGTGGTTATGGTAAATAATTGTTTTAAGCCCCACGTGTCTCTTAGAGCTTTGCATAAAGATTATTTGGGATAAAAATGTGACTTGTTACATTGCCACGGTGACACCAGAGATAGGCTCTTTTCTTTATTTAATAAGGCAATTAACAGAGTTGCAGCAAGGAGAAAGGACAGCTTTATGCATGTGTATCTTTTCTGTTTCTATGAAATAGAAGACAGTCATGTCCTAGTACACCCTTGATGGAAGGAAAGGTTAATTGGATGTTGTGGCTACCGGTTCTTTTTGGTAGAATCTGCAGGCACAGATTAGGTAGGGTTTAACTGTTCTTTGATTCTGCCCCCTGTGATGTTGATTATGGCCCCAGAAAGTCAGAAGATCAGCGAGAGCCTTACCAGTTCAGAGTAGTGCAGTGATTAAAGGGAACAAATCATCAACCAGTAGAACGGAGGGACAGCAGCATAGTAGCTAATACTGGGGTGTTAAGCACCTTTGTCACAAATACCAACAAAATAGGGTGTTGACAGTGTCTGATGAAGTCTGTTGAATTACTGAATTATGAATTTTCTGACTACAAGTTTTTTGTTATAAATGAAGTCTTGATAAGCAGATACCTAATTTCCTAATCAAACTCCGCAGTACCAGGACAGCAGGTGAAGAGCTTGCCCTTTTCCTCACCATGACTTGCTAATTGTCCTTGTGATGAATGTCACACTTTGATCAAATAGACTGTTATATGATCCATGCTGATTAAAACTTTAAGACACGGAGTGCCCACGAACTTGTCAAAGTATAGTATATAGTAAGTATCATTAGTTCCCGGACCTTGGCCAAAAAAGTACAGTTGCTATTTTTCTTGTGGACAATGCCATATTGCTAGCATATCAGGATGTATGCTTAAAGCTTTCTAAAATTTGGGAAATTTATGCTGTGTTTCCATCCCCCTCCCTCCTTACCCCATATGCCTGGTCTTTGATGACCAGTGTGTTTCCACATACAAATGACTCAATGAAAGAAAAATATAGACACCTCTCTCATCCCAGACATATACATGGCCCAGTCTTTGCTTAAAAAACATCACCGGGGGGACTGAAAAGATGACTCTGCAGTTAGAACATTTCTTGCTCAGATAACCCGAGTTAAGTTCTCAGCACCCACATTGGGCAGCTCCCACTGCCAGTAATGCTAGTTCCAGAGGATGCTATACCATCTTTTTTACTCCTATGGGCATTTTTACTCATGCACACACATACACAAATGCAGATACTCATGAACACACACTAATATTATACATCTTTAAAAAACCCATACTTTACTTGAATCCAGATAATGGAACAAACAAACTCACTTGGGCAAATTTAGCAACAAGAAATGTGTTGAGGTTTTAAAAATGGGAATTGAATACAGACATTCTAGAATGTAAGATATCATGCTGTTTGTAAGAACAACAAAGTCTAGAAGAAAATCTCAATGGGTATTTATTTAAATTTTTGCAAGCAATTTTTGGCCACATTTTGGAGACAACACTTTAGTGAAAACATCCCTTGAGAATAGGGCTTGTCAGCAATGTTATTTGGAAAGCTTTTGTTATTAAATTGTTATAAGTTGCTTTTATTTTAATTGTTATTATAGAAGTAGAGTCATTCTGGGTTAGTGAGATGGCTCAGAGGGTAAAGGTACTTGTCACCAACCTGATAACTTGTCTACAGGACCCACATTGGAGAGAGGAGAGGACAACTTCAGTAGGCTGTCCTCTGACCTCCACATTCTCCATAGCATGCATGTACGTGTACACACACACACACACACACACACACACACACTCACTCACACAATAAATAAATAAATACATACATACATACATACATACATACATACATACATACATAAATGTAAACTACTTAAAAAAACAAAACCCTTGCTTATAGCCTGGTGAAAAATGTGAGGCATCAGTGTGTTTTGTCTGGTTGGAGATTTTGTTAATAACCGTGGCCCTTACAACTGCCCATTCTTTAGTTCTGGAATGATTTGAACCAACCTTAGAAATAAAGAGACAGGTTGTAATCACTGGGGTGCTGCAGAAGGCTGTTCTGTTCTGGGAAAAAGACATTCTTTGCACTGCAGTGAGATGTGAAAATGTCTTTTTTGTGACTGAGTGGGCTCTCTGCTTCTGCTCCAACCACCAGCTAGGGTAGACCAAATCCTACCACTTAGAAGAGGTTCTTGCTTTCACTTAAGAGGTAAAGGCAGGGAGAAGGGAGGCCGGGAGGCACAGTAAGAGTGACATTGGTAGTGACATTGATGCCTTGTGCTTGTAACTACTGCTGCTCAGTGACTGAGCTCTCTGGATGAAACCACCCAGAGGGCTACGAGGCTGGAATAGCTCTTTCCCTTGTAGAACAATCTAGATTATGAACTCTTAAATATGTACACTCTGAAGCTGTCTGACAGCTTGCTTCCCTCAAGGGGAAAGCAAAATCAGATTCAGTCCTTGTTTTCCTTTTGCAAATAAATTCCTTCTTGACAAACAGAGTTCCTGGGCCACAGGCTGATGGGTAAAGTGAAGGTATTGGCAAACAGGGACTCTTCTTCTGTGGGTCAGTGTTTCTAGCCACTTATCTTTTTTTATGTGTGGTTTATGTGTTTTCTCACATGTGTGTAGTTTGCGTGTGTGCATGTATGTGGTTTGGTGTGTGTGCATGTGTGTGCGTGCGTGTGGTTTGTGTGAGTGCACATGTGTTTGTGTGTATGTTTTTGTGTGGTTCTTCCTGTGTGTGTGTGGTTTGTGTGCATGTGTGTGTGTGTTGTCTCTGTCTCTCATTTCTTTTGAAGAATTTGCTTACATGTTTATTTATGTTTACTTATTTACAATGAACATGTTTTCTAAGTACCCACTCTGTACCAGTCACTAGTTTGTACCTTATATGTATTTTCGGAATACCTGCTGTGTACCAGTCACTAGACTGGGTTCTGGAGATGTAACCATAAAACAAAAGACTAGGTCTCCACCCTTGAGGAACAAACTTCCTAGCACTCTCTGGGGTTTGACCTAGTTTTGGTAAAGTTAGGTCAGGTCTACTGTTCACAGCAGTCCTCCTCCATTGGTAGTATGCATCCGAAAGTCCTTGGGGGTCTCCTTTGCTCACCTATTGCCATCAGCCTTCTCTCTTGGTGGTACCCATTCTGACTGTTGGAAGATGGGATACCAGAGCCACCTATTTCCCTGTACCCAAGATTGCATGATAATGCACAGCAACATCGTTTGGATAAACGTATTTTTGTTTGGGACGTTTCCCTCTCTCTCATCTGCCTGAACAGTGACTTCCCTTGTGTATGGCAAGAACAACAATGAAGTTTGCTTTGGCACACTTCACAATTCTGATTTTCAAAAAATACCAAACTTGTAGAAACTCTGGAAGTCTTGTACTCAAAAATAATCATTATTTTTAAATATCATTCTTTAAGGGAGACATAATCTCTGTGATATATACAGTGATTAAATTAATCACTTTGTCCTTAATAGGAAAATAAATTTAAAAAAATGTTTTTCTTTCCATATAAGAAAGCCGTATTACTACTCTTTTACATTAGTCTGGTCTTTAATAAACCTCTAGCTAAGCTTACTCCACATCTGTCTGTTCTTATTGCGATTATTGCTAAAATTCTTCACTTAGGCAATGAATACATACTGTGCTACAGTGACTCGCCTGCTTTGTCCTCCTTCTGGCATTTTTGTTTCTAAGTTAGTAGACCTCACAAGTCCACTCAGCTTGGACTGACATCTACATCTGTAAGAATCCGAGTGTGAACTTCACAGAGGGGTCATCAGGACTTGTTCTGGTCGCAAAAGTTTCTATTTACTCTATCTCATTTCCCTATGTCACCAACCTTTATTTTCATTATTTTTTAAATAAAATAAGTTAGCAGGAAAAGTATTCGCTTCTATCTGGAAATTAAGTTCTGTTGGTTCTCTTCCCTCATCTCTCCATCTCCCTGACGGCCTTCTACCTCTCACTTCCAGCCTCCTTCTGCTTTCATGTCGCTTTTGCTTTCGTGTCCTTCTTCCCTCCCTGGAGACCTCTCCACCCTCCTGCTATCCTTCCTAGTTCCACAGACCACACCGCTTACCTACACATATAGACATTCTGCGCTAGGGGCACATATGACAGGCAATATTCCATTGTTGTCCAGAATCTGTTTTCTTCCTTCCCAGCTCTAACCATTTTCCCACAAACATCATGATTTTATTTCTCTTTAAAGCCAAAAGAAATTCCCCTGCATGTCACCATCTGTTGATGGATATCCAGTCTGGTCCATTCCTTTGCCATTGTGAAGAGAGCTATCTTGAGTGTGGATGTCCTGGTACGTCTGCAGTAGGTTGTAGAGATTTTTGGGTATATGCTCAGGAGTGGTACAGTGTGGGGGGAGACATGGTAATTCTGTTTAATTTTTTGAGACACCTATGTTCTGATTTCCAGAACAGCTATATTATTTTTCACTCTCACCAGAAGTGAGTAAGATTCCTTCTTTCTCTTTTCCCTTGTCAACCTTTATTGTTACTTTTCTTTTTTCTTGGTGGCAACCAATTCTAACTGTGGTGGGATGGGATACTGGATGAGTTTAAAAACTTGTATTTCTGAGTTCATCAGTGTTTCTTGACAGAAGGCTGAAGCCCTGTTCTGGAAAGGACCCGACTCACGACTACTCAAGGGGTTCAGCTAGCTCCTGGAACTCGTGTCTCCTACATCATAAAGCAAAGGGCCACACCTCATGATCACTAAACCTACTGGGTCTACTAGAATTCATTCTATGGGACTTATAATTCCTGAGATTTGATAATAAAAATACCAAGGCTTACTTCATAAGCAAGGTGAAAATCAGTTTCATTATTGTTATCACTAATTAAAAACACCTGGACTGTAAAATAGACTTGATTATAAAACTCATGCCAGTTTGGCATCATTCTCCTTTGATGTCCATAAAACATATATGGTTCCTGGAAAGCTGTAGATGTGGCTAGCTCCCTGAGATGTTTTTGGTTTCATTCTACAACTTAGTTCCAATATCGACATTTTTTTTTTGGTCACATGCTTTGTCTTGTGAGTATCAAACAGAAAATAAAATAATGTTATTTAAATCTTCATTTTGTGGATGCATCATTAGATTGGAAGTATTGTTATTCAAATATAAAGGCCAGAGAAGGGGCAGTGAGGTGATCTGTGTAAGGACACTTGCTGTCAAGTCTGATGACCCAAATTCAGTCTCTGAAACCCAGAGACCTGAGGAAACCGACTCCTACAAGTTATCCTCTGGCGACCACATGTGTGCCATGGTGTGTGTAGACAGTCAGATGCACAGTAAATAAATACATGTAAAAAATTAAGGCAGGGGAATATTGATCTATAGATTTGAGAGTGTTAAATTGCTGATCTGGCTGAGTGTGGTGAGATTTGAGAGGTGAAGGCAAGAGGATCGTGAGTTCAAGGCTGGACTTAGTTACATCCTGTGTTTGAGGCCACCCTGGAAACTCTGCTTTTGAAAACAAAAACCAAATAAGTAAACAGACAAACAAAATATGGATTGAAGGAGTGACTGAAGAAGATCTTTGTGGTGAGGATGTAGTTTCTTATAATGAGATTTTGACATTAAAAATTCATTTCATTAGAAACATTGTCCAATATCTTTTCTCTAGTTGAAGAGGCTTTTGGTTTTCTCCACCATCATGCCAAGATGAGATAAGCCCTAAGAAGGCTTTGCCAAGTTCTTACCTTGAAGAAGGTCATTGTTGAGCCATCTCTGACTGCTCCGTATTCTATCTTCGTTTGTTTCGCCAGATCGTCAGCGGAATCGATGGGAGATTCCATCCTCTCTACTGTCAAGAAGGCAGCCAGGTTGGCAGTGTAGGATGAAATGATGATCAGGGTGAAAAACCACCATATTCCTCCAACTATTCTGGTCGATAGAGCTTTGGGCATCAGCTCTGATCCTGTGACAGCATCATCAGAGTTAGGGTGTTACACCAAGTCAGTAAAGCAAACGGAGACTGGTCCTATTCTAAGGGGGAGGGCCTCTTCAAAGCCTGTCTTGCATGAAGATGAAATGAATGTGTTTTCTAGAAATGGAACAAAATCCAAGTGATCTCTTCCTTAACTTTTGCGTGTTATTATTAGTTATTACGTCTGCTTACAATGTAAGCAGTCAGAGCCCCCAAGATAGACTGTCTAAAATGTATTTAGTTGCTTAAAAGTGAAGAATTTATCTAAGACTTCTGGTCTTATTACTGACTAATGCATTATTTAGAGTGAAGTAAGATATTCTAGGTTTTTATATAATGATGAAAATGGTACCTACTTATTTTTATTTAAGGTTAAGCTATGTGAGAAACTTTCAAAAGGTTACAGATCAGCCCCGTTATAACATGCCACTTAAAAAAAAAAAAAGATTGGAAATTCTCAGATAATGTGAAATGAAACTTAGACACACTTATTTGTGGGTGATTCACTTTTGTTTCAGGTTACTCTTAAGGAAACTATATATATATATATATATATATATATATATATATATATATATATCCCTCTAATTTACAATCTTGTTTGGCTGAAATAGAATACATTCTTCAAAAGGCATATTGCCCTTAAATAATTGGCTCGGAAGCTGGCTGTTTTCCCGTGTGGAGAGCTGTTGTGGCTGCTAGGAATACTCGTTTTAGTTACCATTCAGTCTGCCGTTGCTTTTAAAAGTTAGCATGGAGATATTCAATATGTGTTTCCTAAGAAAACCCTCCTCTCACTGTTGGTTCTGTCAGTCAGACGTCCTGATGAGCCTAGCTCATCTTTGAGCATAGCTGCCTACATCCCAAAGCAGTCCAGCTGTAGGGGACCGGAAGTGCAGTTGAGTTCACATCAGTTGAGCTGATTCCTGACTGCATTTTAGTTAGTCATCCATTTGCCTGTAACCTGCCCTTGGTGATGTGCTTAGCGTTACTGCTATCAACCTGAAGTCACGGCAGAACTCCCATTGAAAATCCCAGAGACCCAAAATATTTGAGTGTTAGTGGATTGGACATAGAGATTTGAGGATTCTTTCTTTATACTAGTTGGGTATCTTGATATTGTGTTGCAGATGGAAAGAAAATTTGGGGCTTGCTAGTCTGCAACTGAATGAGTTTATGCTCAGGTTTAATCTACAAGCCGACACACTGCTCATGGAATCAAAACCAGCTCAAAGCCGGTGATAAGGAGATGCAAGCTGGCAGAGTGTCTGGGCTTTGAATACAGAAATATCCTTTTAATGCTCAGTGTCTCTGCGGGGCTTGGTTCCCTCCGATGAGATAAAGGCTTTGACTGTAGTTTCCATTCCCTCTTGTGTTTGTTTGAATTTTGGTGTATAACATTACACAAATTTGTAACCGTTTCCATTAAATTGCCTCCAAGTATTTAGCAGAATAATCTGTTGCTGTTGTTTTCATCTTGTGGTTTAAGGACTTATATGCCTGTGGGTTTGTACACTTAAAGCCCAAGGTTGCCTTGTATCTTGGTGCTTAATTGATCTAGCAGCCTTGTGGCAATGTGATATTATTTTAGATCTTTAGTTAGCTTCCATTAAAACACCATTATCTTATAAAATAGCCATGGGAGATAAATATCACATTAAAGATACATTTTTTTCTTGGCTCATAGGTACAGATTTTCTGTTATCAGTTTATCCTTATGTTATTTTGTTGCATTTATAAAATACAGCTTTCATCTTATCTGTATGCACATATAATTGTGTTTTGCATGGAAGTAGAAAAGGACTTACAGATGAGCCACCATTTGACATGTAAATATAAATTTGTATTTTTTTAACTTTAAAATAAATATTTTTTGATTTTAAAAGAAATTCTCTAAAATTTAGGGCAAAATGTAGCATCCTAATGGAACTGCATTTTAAACTCTCATTAGATGGTATTAATGAAGTTTCTCAATGTTCCTTTGCATTGTTTTATTTAAAAAAATCATATAATTTTGTTGATTTCTTAATTCTTAATGTTATGTGATATATTTCAAAGTGGCGTCCCTCACGAAGATATGATTTGTGCATGCTCAGTACCCTAGAGGATGAAGGCATGAAAGCAACAATAACACAGAGTAAAGCATCACTGGAAAATACTCAGGCTGGGACAATACTTGCTGAAGTCTCTTTAGTGCCTTTTATGGCAGACATGACAGCCAATCCTGATCCAGACTTTGCTCAGGCTCTGTAGAAAAGAGAAAGTCTGATCATCACATTAAAAAGAGAGATGAAACAAAGTAGTTTCCAATGTAATACAATGACAGGCTTCTGCACACAGGAGAGAGCATGACGGAGAGAGAGAAGCTACCTGGTCCAACGCCATGTGTCAGGGGCAGATGTACTAACAGTCACAGATACTGCACTGGGCAACGCTTCTTGCACGGGAGGATGTTTGTCAACTTCTTGAAGACAAGCAGAGTCTGGCTGGGGCTGACTGTCATGTATCCAAGGTAGAGTGGTAACTAATAGACACTGTATCCCACAGTTTGCTGCGGATGCTGGTAAACTCCAAATGGGGGAAAATGTGAGTGGGGTTTTAAAAATGGATACATGTACATGACAGCAGGCATATGCCTGCATAGGTCTCCAGCATGGCCAGTGAAACCTGTATGTGTTTGGTTTTTATTCTATTGCCGGAAAAGCAACTTGTAGGGATGGGAGGAGGCCTCCTTCATTCTGAGAATAATTGCTCATATAATAATTACCTTAAAGAATTAAATGCACTGGGTAAGCAAGACACAGCTTCTACCGGGGTGTCTTGCGGGATTTATAGCTCGGTCTTATGCTCTAAATTCATGCCAGTGATTTCTACTAAATCTGGCTGTGTCTATGCCCATTTAACAGTCCCCACATAAACTATGCATGACTGCACAGGAAGAAGTGTCCATTTCTTAAATTATGTGGTATCTCCATACCAATAACCAACATGCCTGTTTATTTTCCATCTCTTCCTCCCTCTCTCCTCTGTCTCTGTCTCTCTGTCTCTGTGTCTCCATCTCTGTCTCTCTCTGTCAGATTCACAGAAAGTAAACATTTCAAATGATATGATAACGACATCCTAATGAAAAACCTCAAGTTGACTTTCAAATCATACACACATTTAATGTATATCCCATTTGGGTTTCTTTTGCCAATTTGTTTTGTAGCTTAGTCTCAAATGGAAAGATAGTCCAAACACAGCAGCATCTGTGACTTATGATTTTTTTAAATTAATTCATTTAATCTTGGAAATATTTGATAGACCATATGCCTGAAATCAAAGCTGAAGAAAATCCACAAACGAGGTGGATTTATTCCAAAAGTTAAAACTTCTCTATCCTCCACAACAAAAACAAGAATCTCTGAAATCATAGAGAAAGAGAAAATATATGACATCTTTTCAGTTTCAGTTTTATTTCTCCAGCCTCTAGTTTACTGTTGCTATGGTTACCAGTTGAAGAAGATTGTAAAAGTTATTGGGTGGCTAAGGTGAATCTCTGTAGAGTTTCTCAGAGTGGTAATTAGGTGCAGTGCTAGGTCCTGTCAACAATTGGAAGAATCCAAGTGCATTCAGACTTCAAAGGGTTTAAATTCCATTCCATTTAAGCCTCTGACTTGTGACTTTATTATGAGGAAGGAAAAGATGGTCATGTCTATCTACAGAAATGCATTCATTTTATTTTTTTTTAAAAGTCTAAGGTTTTGTGATGGATAACCATCACTGTTAACTTGGCACGGTTTCGAGTCACCTTAGAAACACATCTCTTCAGATGTCTACGGTGATGTTCCAGAGAGGTTTGGTTGAGGAGGGGAGACCTTGAATGTAAGAAGTACCTTCCTATAGGCTGGGCTGTAGACTTAATGAAGAGGAGAAAGTAATACAAATGGACAAGGTGGTCAGAGCACAGTCTTCACTGGTCTCTGTTTCCGGACTGCAGATACCATGTGACAGATGCCCGAAGCACCTGCTGCCAAGCTTCCCACACCTGATGGACTACACTCTTAATTATAAGTCACTACAGACCCTTTAATCCCTTAAACCGCTTCTAATCTGCTATTTGATTACATCAGCGAGAAAATAACTAATGTAAGTTTCTTAATCTTCACTACTTGCAGGTAAATGTAAGTCCATTCTTGGAAAAAATGCTTTTTGGATACATAGCAAGGAAGCTCCCTTTAAGGCCCTATGTCTGCCTTCGTCTTGATAACTGGCTAGAAAGAATATTGCTGTTGTCTTATATCCAAGGAAGTTTCGCCCTACCATCTAGTTTCATGGTGGAGTTTACCAGCATGAAAACTTGCCAGCAGACTGTGGGACGCAAGTGGCAAAGCGGGTAACCGGTGTACCTTGCTGCATGAGAGCTCCAACTCCAAACCAGAAACTATTTAGCAAAGTGAAATTGTTTTCCACCACGTCTGAGTCGGGGTTGCAGGGGTGGGGATTATACCACTCGTAGGGTGTAAACCTGTGATAATTAACAGAAACAGTTTGTGAAGATCAGGTACACACATGGCGCAGAGTAAAACCCATGGAGCAGTGGAGAACACTCCACAACTGAGCAGAAGCAGGAGGAGAGGACCTGTGTGCGGACACTTCCAGCTCGACTGAACCAAATGCAAAATTCCTTGGGCAAATAGTCGCCAGCTTCTTGACTCAGAGTCAAACCCGTGTGTCTAGGACGGCAGTCCTCAGACCTGTGTCTACTGAATTCTGAAATTCTGAGTTTTCAGTTACTTCCATTTTACTGAGTAACTGGGACAACTATAAGGAGGCCTTTAATCCCAGCACTCGGGAGGCAGAGGCAGGCGGATCTCTGAGTTCGAGGCCAGCCTGGTCTACAAGAGCTAGTTCCAGGACAGGCTCTAGAAACTACAGGGAAACCCTGTCTCGAAAAACCAAAAAAAAAAAAAAACAAAAAAAAAAAACCAAAAAAACAAAACAAAAAAAACAAAACAAAAAAAACAACAAAAAAAGGAAAGCTCTCATAGCCGGGCAGTGGTGGTGCGCACCTTTAATCCTAGCACCTGAGAGGCAGAGGCAGGCAGATCTCTGTGAGTTTGAGGCCAGCCTGGTCTACAAAAGCTAGTTCCAGGACAGGTCCCAAAGCTACAGAGAAATCCTGTCTCGAAACCTCCCCTCACCCCCCCCCCCCCAAAAAAAAAAATGAAAAGAAAAGCTCCCGCATTTCATTTTTGACTTTAGCAAGGCTCAACAAGAGTGGCACGGAATACATAGTGATTATATGGTTGGGCTGTTATGTTGCTTGGTGCGGTGAGGGTCATGTGCCCTCCAGGGACATTTATTGTTCCATGAACACACCCTATACCGAGTATAACATTTCACAAATGATGCAAAATAAAAATAAAGAACAAAAAAGAAGGACTGAATTTGGGAGAATATCACTTATTTCAAAGATAACTATATAGAAATACAAATCTCAGTCCTTCAGTGAAAAGACAAGGTTTAAATTGGAAGGAACATAGCCCAGGTATAGGTATATACTGTATATATCAGTATAGTTTATTAGCATTAGCTTCAAGGCTCAGAGTGGGAAATCAGAAACTCATGCTTTCCTCTTGATTTATTTTTAATTGAATTATTTTCTGAATTATGCCCACAGTCATGCAATCACCAACTCTGGTTAGGTGTGAAGTGTTTTCTGTGGCACTATTATCGCTTGGCCTCCAAGAGACCATGACCAGTAAGTTTCTCAAAATACAATGTATCTTCCAGGAAATCTACACAAAGGATTTGACTTGACTCATCTGGCTTCAGTTCACCTCTTTATAAAACAGAAAAATATGGATGTCTAGGAGCAACATTTAAAATAATAATCTGGGGAACTGATTACAACTTCAGTCCTTTCTGTTTCTCTAAGAATCTTTCTGACCTATGCAGTCCAGAAGAGGTGCCTACTCTAGGGGTCTTAGGGAACTACCCTAGCAATATGTGTGCGTTTTTTTTTAAAATAAACATTGCCAGATGTTCTGCAAAGTAATCTGTAATAATTTAAAATGCAATAATTCATAGCACTGAAAGCTTTGGCATTTGCTGCCGGGCTCTTTTAAGGCAAAAAGGATTGTTAGAGTAATGTTAAAATACTCTAACGCCAATGAGAACACATGGTTGCTCTCCAAGCCGTAGGGCTTCAGTGTAAACAATAGCTGGATGCAGGTGCATCAGGGAGAACTGGGCTTAGGGATAGTATATTATTTACAGCGAAAAGCAGGACACGCTGTGAATCGTGTCCAATGAACTGGGAAGATAGTTCCTCTTCATGAAAAATGTTCTCTAAAGCCCCGGACATCTTCTGCAAAGTGTGCAGTGTTTTCCCACAGAGTATTAAGGGCATTAGGATAGCAGCCTGGTCACTTATTGCACCGTAATATCCTCCAACTCTTTCCTGTGGCTTTTTCCGAGCTGGAGGGCACGCCATGCACATTCTTGTAAGCTTATGAACATAGCTTTAATTGACGGTGCATGCCAATACATTTTAATTACTGTTGCACAGTATAATTAAGTTTTGGATTTATATACTCTTATAACCATAGTAGTTTGCTCAGCTGAAAGAATGAATACCGATATTAATGAACCTAATAATTGGAACAGCATGCAGACTAAAGATGCTGTTACTTAAACAATATCATTGTCCCTTGTATAATAATTTTAACATATTAATTGCAAAAATTAGGAAGATTATGCATTCAAGAGTACAGGCTTTTCAAATAGACCATAAAACCTGGCAACCACTACCCCCTGATATCCTTCTGTTGTTTACCCACTAAATGCACGCTGATCTGTGAGCACGTGTCCTTGGAATGCTGCTTTTAAATTTTTCCCTGTATAAATAGAGAAATGTTAAAATACTCTAACACTTGTAAGCAATTAACTGGTCTTTCTGTGGAGAAGAGGAAAACTATCAAACATCAGCACACTTCTCATCTCTTCTTTGAAAGAGAGAAAGTTGCCAGTTCTTTCTCTTCAGGGTTCTGAGTGACTTGGGAAGCACATGGGGAACATTGAACAATGAGACAAGGCTGTGCTGTAACACACTGGCATTTTACAGTGTAGAGAGACACACTTGTTGTTTAGGTGCAGATATTTTAGTTTGAGAATCCTAAAGTCTGATTAATATAGTCACTGTAATATATAGCATGTCAGAACCAGGAGGTCTACAGGAAAATCCAATACATGGTCAGCAAGAATGACCATCTGAAACCATTGTCACATATGACACCCAATAAGTCAGTACTGACTGTCAGTAACATGATACATGGACAAGTGTGCTTAGATCTATGTCCAAACTTGCATGGGTGTGGTGGTGTTGCCTGTGATTCTAGCATTTGGGAGACTAAGGCAAGAGGGCTGCTTCCAATGTGAGACCAGATTGTGTCCATAGGAAGTTTAAGAACGTCTGGATTGCAAAGAAACACCTTCCTTGTTTCCAAATAAAACAGATACAGCAAAACATCATAGTCAATCTACTGGATTTATACATGTGTACATTTGCTTTGGGTTAGGGCTTATATACATAAAGTTTACACTAAGTGAAAAGTTGTGTAATATTCCTTGCTCTGAAGTCTCCAGATTGAGGGGACTGGCTGTTTCTTGTTGTTGACAGACACTGGTTGCTTTGATGATAAAAAAGATCCATCTGTTTCAATAGAGAAAGATCTGTTTGAATTTGTTATACAACCCCTGAGTTTGTACTGTAACCTTAGAATCTGCTCTCAAGGGACCATTTTTTTTTCCTATTTTTACTTTTTTGCAAAATTCCAACTTTAATAACTTCACTTTAGTAAGACAAATGTCACTCACTAATTTAAGCAAGCCCTGCTTAGAAGTTTGGCTCATTTCAGTCCTGTGGTCATCATGAACATCATGGACCTAAATCCTTGGGACTAAATATTTTTAGAAAATAAATTGCCAAACCAAAACCCTAACATACAAATTTGTTAGCACTCACACTAACTGGCATTTTTATTAGGTTTTCCTTCACTTCTTCCACTAATGCTTTATAACTTTATAAAGTCGATTCAGTTCAACAAATAACTTTTAGGGGTCCATTTTTTGTGTGAAGGTGTTTGCTTAAATGCCAGATTGGACTTTAGTTTTCCACTTAAAAAACATAAAAGGATGTGCTTCACAATGCAGACTCCAAAGCTGCTCCGGAGCAGAGGATGATTACTGGATTAACTGGTTTCCATTCCTATGGTACTGAATTCAGCTGGGATGCAGCACAGAAGGACCCCTCTGTCTGTGTGCTTCTCAGGGCTTCTGGCCTGTGCTGTTACGTTTCCTCCCGGCTTTGGCCAACTTCTCTATAGTAAGTAATGTGCCTCTCCATTAGCATTGCCTCCATTGCTTCATTTGTGAGCATTAATGTTTGAAGAAACCCTGGCCTCAGGATATGAAGACTCACAATTTTGCTTTCTGCCCCTTTTATTGCTTAGTTAGGGGTAGATCTCAGGCAGAGAAATGTCACAATTCAGCACCATGTGATGTGCTCCTTGTGAGAGGGTACTTCTTTAGTACATGGCTACCCCAGGAAAATAAGAACTTTCCTAGGAACTGTGACGATTCTCCAAAGACCAATAACTAACTAAATCCTATTTTAAAGGAATGTTTTTTAAAATTATCTTGAGCATGGTTTCTTGTCCTTGATAAGATTGGCATTTTGAACTTGGTAATTCGTGTGTGTGTGTGTGTGTGTGTGTGTGTGTGTGTGTGTGTGTAAAGAGAGTTTTGATCACTATTTCAAAAAACATAAAATTTGAGATTTGGAAATGGCACATTTTAGAAGGTGTTGAAAACTCCTAGACTTTGTCCCCATTGATAGCTTAAATGTCCACAGAAGTCACTCGTTTGGCTTGACTTTATCTTCTGAGTCTTTTGAACGTTCACTGCTTGGGTTATTTCCCCAAGCTTTCTTTTGTAATTAGAAAATTACTGGGGAAAGTTACCAGTCATTCATCAAAACTGCACAGTGAGCAATGACAAAATGCTAGCATGAAGAGATATTTCTCTTATACATTCATGGAGAGAAGACAAAAATTGATCAGGGGAAATATTTATTACCAACTTTTGTTGAAAGGTGAAAAAGATTGAAAACAAGGACATGATTAAAAATAACTTCCAAAAAGGTTTGTCTAGGACTATCAAATGTTTAAGAGGAAGAGGTAAATAAAATAGTGGTTTCAAATTCAGGGTCAAAGGCTTTTCAATGTATGGTCTACTGAGTGAGATAAAAAACTTTGGAAGAATTGTGTGAAGTATAATCGTTACATATAGAGAGCAGAATTTAATCTTGAAAGATGAAGCTTAAAGTGTTGACTTGTTGACTATCATAAAATTTTTATAATGGCTTAAGAATGTAGCTAAGTTGTATAGGGCTTGCTAACCATACATAAGACTCTATAGTTCATCCCCAGTACAAAATCAATCAACCAATCAATACTCCACAATCTATATGTCTTTTTAGTGTTACTTCTATGATTTTCCTATTAACCTTTCAATGATCTTAAAGAATAATCTCACAAATTTTCAAAGTGGATCCTTAAGACTTTCAGTATCTTTCAATTTTTCAATCTTTGCATTTTTTTTTATTTGCTATGGTGATTCTTAGCTAACTGGTTTTTCTCTTTGACTTATTTAATTATTTCAAGAACCAAATATTTTTAAATCATTTTAAAAAAATTCTACATTCCTCAGAAAATAGAATAAATAGTGATTTTATGTGAATTGAAATATGGAAAAAGTCAAATTAATATAAAGGACTTTCTTGTTTCTTTAAAAATGTTCTTTATGGATAATTAACTTTCAATGCACACAATAGCTAGCTGTACACGGAAACCTTGAGAAAATGCGGAAATGAGCAGAGGTAAAATTGTACTTTAAACCAGGGCTTTCTGAAGTCTGTGGCTGACAGATCATTGTCATGAATTCAGTATTCTCACGCTTACCTGGCAATCACAAAGAGCACACAGCTGACTCCTAAGCAGGCCAGCAGCACATACATCCAAATGTCCGGAGACAGGGGGTTGAGGAAGGAGAAGACGCCCGGATTGGTTCCATTGGGCTTCCGGTAAAGGATGCTAATGCCCAGGGTCATGAAGGGCTTGGAGAAGTCTATGACTTTCTCCCGTACATAAGTGATGGTGAGAGGAGCCACTGCGAGGTCAGCTCTCTGTGAAAACAGGTGCAGAACTGTCAGCCGGACTGCCTCCTTTCTCTGCAGGTGGCTAGACGACATGTCCCTCAGCATTTCCAATCTCAACTATGAGTGCTTGTCATGCAAGAAGCTAATTTTAGTTACATTGCAGTGTTTATTGTCAAAGACAAACCAGAAAATATGGAGAGATGTGGATTGGGGTAAGGTACACACACACACACACAGAGAGAGAGAGAGAGAGAGAGAGAGAGAGAGAGAGAGAGAGGAGGGAGGGAGAGACAGAGAAAGAGTGAGAGAGAGAGGGAGGGAGGGAGGGAGGGAAGGAGGGAAGGAGGGGAGAGAGAGGGAGAAGGAGGGAGGGAGGGAGAGAGAGAGGGAGGGAAGGAGAGAGGGAGGGAGGGAAGAAGAGAGGGAGGGAGGGAGGGAGGGAGGGAGGGAGAGAGGGAGGGAGGGAGGGAGAGAGGGAGGAAGGGAGGGAGGGAGGGAGGGAGGAAGGGAGAGAATCTTAAACTAAAATTGCACAATGCTTTATCAAGGACATTTCAGAAAAGGAAGGAATAAACAACTTGATCATGTGTACATTGACAAGATGAGATTTTTCTCTGAGTCCCAAGTCCTAGAATTCTTGATTTAATTAGAAACCTCTCAAGCTTATCCTTTGGCATAAAGGGTGAATGTATACATTTTAATCTTCAACTTTTATTTTCCCACATCTTTCCAAACTGAGGAAACTTTATATCTTGGTTGTTTTGTTTTCCTTTGCAAATTTTGTGTGCAGGTGGCTAAAAACACGGGACACTAAAGTTGTTCTTCAAGACTTTGGTATCAAGTTGTTATTATTATTTTTGAATAAACTATTTTTTCTTCTCTTACTTCCTCATTAGGGCATATTTTTTTAAACAATCAGGTGTATTTTTGCTTACATGGTCGATGAGTTCTTTAACCATCCCATTCCACTCTCCTTTGTCATTTTGGGCTCCATATTTGCCGTCGGGAACTAGTTTAACATCATAAAGGAAACCCAGGATATTTGACAATTCTTTCAGTAGATCCAGGCAATATCCTTCGAATCTGTCATTTCCATAGAGGGGCTTATCGGATTTCCTGTACATCACATAGGGCTCTTCCTGAGTGAAACAAACCAGATATGAAAGCTCCATTATAATGAAAAGGAAAGTGTTCCATCAGTAGCCTGAAGATACACAACATTTGAAGCTGGCTTTTAAAAGCGGAATGTATTAAAGTCAGTTGCTTACATTCCCATTTCTGCTACTCTTGTCTGCCGCTGCTTTAGAAGTCTTCATGTATGTGTGTCCTTTCTTTCTCCCTGCAGATGGGAGCTTTTCCTTGCACCATTGTAGAGCATGCCTGTTTCATGCATGGGGCAACAGTGACACAGTGCTGTTCAAATGTTGACTCTGAGAAGATAGAAAGGCTTGGAGGACACTAGGGCCCTCCATGCCTGCTCTGGGCGTGACCACATTCATGCTTCCTTTGCCGAACACTGCTTAGGCTTTGACACAGCAGTGTCTAGTTATAGGGGAGAAATGAGGACCAGCAAATACAATTCTTCCAGTGTTTTTGAAACACTGGGTATATCAAATATTCTAATTTTTGATCTTAACTTCATTCCAATTTCAGTCTTTCTTTCTCCTTATCCCGGTTGGCTGTCTCCTGGCTTTTCTCTTGCATCAGTCCCTGTCATCCTATTTGAAATCACCTTCCACCTCAAATTTGATAATGCTTCTCCTAAGACACTTGCATGATAAATCCCTTACCTCCTGAGTAATTTCCGTCTTCCAACCATGCATCTGTAAACTTACTAATTCTCACTTGAGTAAATAAAAGTTTGTTTTGTTTTATGAAATTATAATAACTACTCTACTGGTGCGATGCCCTGTGTGTTTAGGTTTCTCATCAAGTAAACTGACAATTGGGTTATGACAATGCAATAGAAAATTGTTACCTAGAGTGGCACCATAGGGGAGGTTCAGGCCAGCCAGTTCTACACACTGAACTTTTTCAAAACAAAACAACAAAACCCTATGATAAGGTGGTTGCAATAAAAGTAATGGCCAGAAGAAAACAAAACAGCAACAGCATAAAACCAGATCTACTTTCGATCTCAAAAAAAAAAAAAATCTCACAAAGCAACATCAAAGATAAATAGCTTTAATACTAAGGACTGACTGAAAAAAAGCAAAGCATGTATTCAAATGCAGAGTTCAGAGCAAATTATTCCACCCAGATTCCTTGGGAAAAGAAAGAGAAAAATGGCGGGCCTATGTCCAGTGGCTAGGTGGGCATGAGATTAGGATTGCAACGAGACACAAGTCTTTGGGAGATCAGTTAATACAAGGGTTATTTCCAGAGCTTTAAGGCTATGGGGAGAAGTTATTGCATGGCGGAGTAAGAATGGAAATGCAATGTGTTATTCAGGGAGCTATTAGACCAGGAAACCAGAGAAATCCAGAGCAGAGACAAAGAAGAGATGGGAGTGTTGCCCCAGTCCAGAGAAGCTGAACCCGGGTGCAGGGAAAGACAATGCAGGAAATATGCTTATGGAAAGACATGGAAAAATGATTGATAGTACAGAGAGGTCACAGAAAATGAGATCTCTGACCCTCCCACACCCATGCCACTTCTCTGATCTGTGGCTAGAGTCTCCTCTTGTTTAAAACCATCCAGCAATTCAGTAGGCAGAGAAGAAAGAGCCCGGGCTGGGGCGGAGAGAGGTGAGAATGGAGCTGGGTTCCAGTGAGCTGGACAGTCTGTAGAGAGCTTTTGGGAGCTTATTTTATTCCTTTAAGCACACACAAATGTATGCTTTTAGTTCCCCAGTTTAAAAAATAGACATATGCAGACAGAAATGCCAGCCTGGAAAAGACAGTGGAGGGATCCTTTTAGGTCGAGTGTGGGCGTGTAGATAAAAGCCTGGACTTCACAGCTTACCAGAATGGTGGTGACAATGAGTGTCCGGTTGGCCAGAGAATCAGTGATGTTGTTGGACCTGTCTTTGTTGCCATCCGTCATGTTCAGCCCACTGTAGGAGTTCCAAATTCCAATCTGCACAGAACACAGGGTATCAGAGGCTGCCAGTTGCCCACAATGGCACTTACGTTGAAACAAAGGGCCCACTATGCCAGGAATGGGAACCAAAGCTTCTATCCTGGGGCACCAAGGCATTATAGTAGAGCTTGCTTCATGTAGGAAAGGGACATGATAGAAAACTGAGGGTGGAGACAGAATCAGGAAAAAATAGGCTATTTAAGGCAGGTGCAGGAGGCATTTTTATTTTATTTTCAATTAATTAATTAATTTTTGGTCATTTGGCAGGGTTTCTCTTTGAGACAAAGACATCCCTTTGCAGACCAAGGCTGGCCTTAAACTCAGAGATCCGCCTCCTCTGCCTCACGAGTGTTGGGGTTAAAGCTGTGTGTCACTACAATGACTTGGGATTTTTACCTTTAATTATTTAGCTCATTGCTATTTTTTAAATTAAAAAATTAGGAGCAAATGACTATCAGATTTTCCCTCTATAGTGTGTTCATTGAGCACCTCCGTCCATGTAAAACCCAACTGTAGGCACTGGAAGACACAGTACATAGTAACAGACAAGCACTCTTGCGACTTTCTGCTGGCATCAAACAACATGCCACCACCCTACTAACACCGCTCCTTTAAAATGTGTGGTTACTGGGATGGAAGGAGCAGGGTCGGTGATGGAGGGTCTTGGAATTGGAAAAGGAAAGACAGATGAGAGAATCTACACAGACAAGAGGTTGACAAAATTCAGGACTTATCCTTGCTGAGGAGCCAATGCTGAGGGAGGTTCTTAAGCATCCCAGTAGGACACATGGCACGTCTCTGTCTGAGCACCTCATGACTTTCATGACCCAGGGCATGCTTCTGCCTGAGCACCTCATGTCTTTCATGACCCAGGGCATGCTTCTGCCTGAGCACCTCATGACTTTCATGACCCAGGGCATGCTTCTGCCTGAGCACCTCATGTCTTTCATGACCCAGGGCATGCTTCTGCCTGAGCACCTCATGTCTTTCATGACCCAGGGCATGCTTCTGTCTGAGCACCTCATGACTTTCTCGTTATTATTTGCTTCTCTGTCTTTTGTGTCCATTTCACCTTGAGCTCTTCCAATAAGGAAATCTTGTTTTTCATTGACTTTTACTTTTGGTATCAAAGAGCCAGTGGTGATTATTGGCGCTCAATAGGCTCCATGACCCTAAAAACGATGTCCTCTAATTCCCCCAGTGGCCTGATTGCTGCTTCTGTGTTAGGTCCTATAAGATACATGTGGATCATTCCTGATGCCCAAATTCAAAGTTGTCCAGCATCACCTGACCTCAGGAGATGTGTCAGAGTCAAAATAGAAGTACATAAAAACTGAACCCCCCAGAAGAGGAGAGGCAAAATAGTGGGAGCCACAGAATTGAAGGATAGCCAGAGAACAAGGCCCACAGAATCAGCTAAGCAGGGCTTATGGGGCTCACAGAGACTGAAGCAGAAATAACTGAGCCTGTATGGGTCTGTGCTAAGTCCTCTGCATATATGATATGGTTGTTAGCCTGGTATTGTTGTGGGACCCCTAACAGTGGGAGTGGAGGCATCTTTGACCCTTGCCTGCTACAGGGTTGCCTTTGGCCAGCATTGATGTGAGGGTTTGTGCCTAGTCTGATTGTAACTTGTGCCATAGTCCACTGATTCCTCTGGGAGGCCTGCTGTTTTTTCTTCAGGAACATGGGATGGGGTGGATATAGGGGAAAAGAGGGAGGAAATGGGAAGAGTGGAGAGAGTGAAACTGTGTTTGGGATGCATTGTATGAGAGAAGAATAAATAAGAAAATAATAAAAGACCATCGTCCAGCTATCTGTGCAGGGGGTGCTTGAAGTTTTGCACAGATGTGACATGAAAATGGAGATGTTTTAGGGAGAGGTAAGGAACCAGTGGGACCATAATACAAGGGAGATGAGAAGAGAGTACAGTTGTATGCATGCATGAAGATAGTATCATGAAATCCACTGTTCTGCATGCTAACACAAAAATTAGTACAAGATGAAATCTAACTTCCCAGTTCTTAAATCAGTATGTGAAACATCATCCAATTGCTACTTGAGACTTGAGTCTTGAGAGATCTTCCTTGCCCATGAAAATATCTCAAACTTAAAAGTAAGATCCAGACTTTGCTCAAGCAATTCTGGTATGGGACACTCTACCCATACATTGATTTATTTAGCATCTGCGATGGCCTAGGAGAGACCTATAAAAACTGAGCTATTTGGCCCAGTTCTGTGCTTACCTACTGTCAGCCTCAGGACAAGGAATGTGTTTGGCTATCAGGTGGAAATAGCCAGGCAGTGACTGTGTGACCTTAAATAGGATGCTAACCTTTATGGGATCCTGCTCTCTATGTTACAGGGATGGTGAGAAGATCAAATAGGGTAGTCGAGGTGGAAGTGCTCTTGTTTGGTAAGAGCTGCACGAATAATAAATAATACAAGTCATGTAAATGGCTTTCACAGCAATTTCTTTAAGCTCACCTTGGGAAATAATTTGGAATTGCTAGGTCTTTTTTTCCTTTTAATTTAGAAAACGTGAAAGGAAATGAGCCATGAAAATCAGGAGGTGTCTATGACTCTAGCATCTGGACAAGTTCACACAGATAGGGGAGATCTGTGCTTGATACCTGAATATCTTCCCTCAGTGTGGGAATAGGCTTCCTTCTACAAGGGGACACTCAGCTCGGTAGACAGAGCATGGGCTGTGCAGAGAGACTTTTGTTTAGATCTTGACTCTGCAGTTAACCAGGTATGTGATTTTGGGTGGTAGATTAGGCCTTCTATGTCTCAATTTTCATACCAGCAAAATGGAGAGGAAAGTGCTTTTAAACTTTTTAAAGAATTATTTTTATTTGTGTGTATGTGTCCATACTCTCTGGATGTATGCCTTTTGGAGCCAGAAGAGGGAGTCAGACTCCCTCATGCTGGAGTTACAGACAGTTGTGAGCATTTTTATGTGGGTACTGGGAATAGAACCCCAGTCCTCTAGAAGAGAAGAACATGCTCTCAATCACTGAGCTATCTCTCTAGTCTAAAAGGGCTTTCCTTTTTTACATAATTAAACAGTTTTCCCATGAGAACAGGCTAGGTCCCTTCTACCTTTGCTTTCTTTTCTTTGGTTAATTTCATTAGCACCACCAGTTTGTAGCTATCATTTTAGAGCTATAAATTCTTTGAGAAAATTCTAAGAACTACAACACATCCACACATAAGTAGAAACTATTTCAATCTCTCTCCTCCGTATGAATCAGGGTTAATTTGTTGGAGAGATGAAGAGGCTAATAGAATTGAGTGGAGCACAAGGTGTAGTGGCTGTCTATGGAGTGGGTATTAGCAGTACCATAGGGCATGAGCCTGCATCCTTGGGAACTGTCCAGTACTTTCAGAGCCTCTTGTATTGTGGTATATAATCTATCTGCTAATGGGAGAATGTCTGTTTCCTTTTGTGAACCATTGTCTTGGGAAATTGGGCACAGTCTTTTCAACCTTTCCTCCTTCAATGCTTTTGAGGCAGAATTTTAGCTTTTAGGAAACACACATCAAGGCAAATGAGTTTGTCATTTATTCTTATCCCAAGCTATACTTTAGGTTGTATCGCATGAGAAAATTATGTGTAAGGTGGGCCCTTACATGTAAAATTTCAATTAAACATTAACATAGGCACGGAGAAGAAGAGACTTCAGTTTCTAATTTAGTATTAGAGAACATGCTTATGACTTTAGCCACTCTTAAATTCAGAATGCATTTTAACTCTTATTCTCATTATTATCAAGTGTGTGTTTAAATGACATTTTCATGTTCAAAACTGGCATTATTAAATGCTGCTGTAATATTCTTTTCTAAAATAAAGCTTCACACTTTCAACAAATACCCTCTCCCATTTGGCCTCTGGCTCGTCTTCCTTTTCCCAGCAGAGGCAGAGTGGTAAGTGGAGCGCTCAGAGACCATTGCTACTGTCCTGCCACTGGCTCCCTGACCACCTCTCACAGCCCCAAGAGCACAGATCTGCCTCTGTAAAATGAGGAAAAGGAGGCGGCTTCCCTGCTAGCTTTACTGCAGAGGAATCATTAAATAAAACAAACCCAATATGAGAATCGAGGCAAGGGCGAGCAGTTGTACTGGCTCTGCCTCTTAATTGAAATAAATGGACAGGCTGTCAGCAAGCCAATGTCTCTGATGAGGTGGGACTCTCTGATGCGACGGTGCATGCTGGACAGGGCTGTGGAGTTAACCAGATGCCCAGATGCTGGCCTTGCGGCCAAGCTCTGCAACCAGGGAGGTGTGCCTCTGAGGCAGCACTTCAATTTTCAGACTGTGAAGCAAAAGCCAACAGCAGTAATTCACTGCCGAGAAACCACGGATGTGGATCTCTTACGTGTGGGGAGCAATACTCAAATTGTCCGGTCCGCCTTCTCTTATTGTCTAAATTGGCATGAGGAAGTAGTCATTTGATATTTGAGAAGTGTGTGTGAATAAATGTCCAGGGAATATTGAGCCACCTTTTAACAAGTGAAGCAGGGTATTTTCCAAGGCCAGAGTCACCAGCAGAATCTAAAATGGCTGAATGAAATAACCAAGTATGTATGAAAAACCAAACTAAAGGTGTTTCTGTTTTCTGTATCTTGAGGCTCCTTAGTGCAGGGGTGTCTTTCAAAGATTACTCTCTCCCTCGCTTGCAAAGAATTTCAGGTGATCTATCTGGTGTTTTAAATAAAGTTCTGGGCCGGGCGGTGGTGGCGCACGCCTTTAATCCCAGCACTCGGGAGGCAGAGGCAGGCGGATTTCTGAGTTCGAGGCCAGCCTGGTCTACAAGAGCTAGTTCCAGGACAGGCTCTAGAAACTACAGGGAAACCCTGTCTCGAAAAAACAAACAAACAAACAAAAAAGTCCTGGGCTAAGACTATGCTGGAATGAACTCTTAAAGACAGAATCTGCTGAGGGAAGTGCAACTTGTCTGTTGGGTTTGACTGAGTCCCTGGACTCGAGTGCCATGAACTGTGACCTATTCAGCAGATAATGGGAGCAGTGCAGGGTTTGCAGCGACGAGGAAGAAAGTCATGCGCTAGCAAGGCCAAGTTGTTAATGTGGATGTGCATGCCACAGCGTTGTGGTGCCTGTAGGCCCGTCCCTCTCCCTCGAGTTTAATTTCAGAGACTAGACTCTATCCCCAGAGTATCTAGTTTAAATTAATTCAGCCTGGCATAAAGTGCCAGGAGTCTCAAGCAATAAGCTGCTTTCAGAACGGTTGGGTAGAACCATCTATTTCCTACCAGTGGGGAAACCGGTTCACCTCCGGTGGGCCTTTGGCAACTTGGTTCATCGATAAAACAGTTTATTAAGCCTGCGACTTTTAATACTTAAAAGGCATTTCTGAGATTCCGATTCCCACCAAGGGGACGATGAGGCTTTTGGGTACTGGTAGAAGCTGTTTAAACGTCCTGTGACTCAGCTGATCATTTGAGAGGTAGAAGGGAGCCTGACAAGCCGCTCAAGCCCAACAACCTGAAGTCATTTACAGTCCATCCGTCAGTCAAGAGCAATTGTAGCGACTGGCTTTAAATAGACGGATAGAGGGGGAAAAAGAGAGGTGGGAGTGAGGAGCAAGAATGGAGACAAGGTAACAGTTGCTGTCACTGGGACATTTTCTCCGGGAGAATCTTTCTGGGTGCCACATCTGCTTATGCAAATCTATGCACAGTCGCTGGCAACATGATCCTGTACAATAAACTATGAAATAATGGGTGCTAAACTTCCACAAGATAATCTCACTTCCCTTCAAAAGCCTTCTGATGATTTGTCCTCTGGAAACCAGTTCTAGGATAAATTTCAACACTCTGACAAAACAAAGACAGCGTATAAGAAAGGGGAACTTCTGAAAATGGCCCACATTTTCGGGTAGTGACATTGCAGGAAGTACCCTTGCCTTGACTGCTAATCTGGTGGGTCAAATGTATCGCTTTCATTCCTCTTAGGGGAAATGTTCCTTCGTTTGAGAAGATCTATAAATGGGCCTCTGGCTTCATTGCTGCTACCTGCTTGCAGTCTTCCCAGCCATTGATCCTGTCCAGTGGAAAAGCTAATCTAGGGGGAATATTTACCCACCCGTCACTCACTAACTCACCAGATGTCTACTCTCAATGCCTCGTAATGCTAAGGGCAAACACAACCGGCTCCCCGCATCTGTGGAGTCTCACCCCTCATCTGCAGCTGGTAAGCTACTGGTTTGGTAAGACTGGCAGGGTGCAGCCACCCCATCCCCAAGTGTCCTGCTGTTGTTTTCAGGGTACAAACCTTCTTCCACACTTTATACAAGTGCACAGACACTTCACCAGCAGCCTTGGTTTCCAGAGGGAAAAATAAAAACACACTCAATTAAAATGCAGCATGGAACCCATGAATTATACAGAGTGCATTACACTCCTCACCTGTTGGTTGGAATTGCATTTTAATTCATATAAAGACCAACAATAGGCACAACAAGGAAATGGGAATGAAGGCTGGGCACCACAGAACAGCGTGCTCATTTCAAATAGTAGAAAGTAATTGAAGCCTGTTTGAATGTTGTAGGTATTGCAAAGTTGAGAGATATTTGCTTTAAGAGAGATGTTGAAGGAATTCAGGATAAAAATATCAGTCAGCCTTTTAGCACACACACACACACACACACACACACACACACACACACACTTCCTAAGCTACACAGAGAAATATGGTGAATGATGTATCCTTTGATTATGAGTTTGCAGACAGTAGAAAGTTGGGTACAAGTGATGGATGGACTTTTGGTAATGGTTCGCCTGTGAGCCCAGAGAAGCTGGCATGGAAAGTGTGGGCATGTCTTCCCTTGGCTCTCGAGGGACATGTGTTAGCGTCCCCCACTGCCTTCAAGGCTCAACCAGCAATCTCAGGAACTGAGCCCAAGTCACCTGAAGAAAAAAGTTATTGCAATCATTGAATAGGTAAGAAATAAATAGAAAATACTTTCATCTAATTTGATTTCGCTTTTAATAGAAAACCACTAGTAGAATGTGCATAATATTGCTGTGTATATAGATAGCTGTGGAGACATCACAATAGTTCCATCTAGTTCATCACCTATCTGAACTAAAAAAAACTATTTCCTTAACAGTACTACCTCCCCCACAAAAGGCAAAAAAGGCAGAAAAGAGTAGGCCTAGAGAAACAGATAAATTCCTTTAAATAACCACAAGCTTTGGGTTATAGTGAACATTCTTTTCTGTTCCTTCTGGTCCAAAAATTACAATTATAGAGGGCAGGCAGATGCTTTGTTCTCTGTTAAACCAGCAGAGGAACACAGAAGGGTAAAGATGATTCAACCAGGGAGAGGGAGACAGAATGAAGACCCAACTAGGGAGAGTGGAGTAAGCAGTGTTTTTGAAATGGGAAACCACAGACACATGTCCTCTTGAAACTGCAAGCTAATTGTTTTTCTTAAACATGTCGATACCCGTGAGAGCCTTCTACAACATTCAGACTAATTAATCTTTGTTTCAGTGAATGGTGCTTCGGGCTGGAGAGTGCAGGGAGAAGGCAGTTAGAATCTGCCAGGGGAGGAAAATGTGTCCCAGTAAATGGAAACAATGAAACAGACATGAACCTTCCCATGCCTTAATTATAAACTCAACTACTTGAAATTAAACGAGCAATACATTGTTTCAAAGTACTCTTTTTATACTGAATACCATGTTTTGTGTGTTAATCATCACCATATGAAAATGGTTGGTTTATGGGGTTCCTATGTCCAGGTGACAGTATTGGGCTTTCAACATCTTTTGTTCTTTAGGGCTCTGAAGGCAAATTCTCAAACTATAAATGCTGATTGAAACTTGTGACCATAGATACTAGATTGAGATCATGGAATATATTGAGAAAACAAATTCTTTTATCATCATTGCTTAACAGTTTACATTTGTGTTAGCCTAAATAAAAACTAAAATAAAACTTCAAACTTTGAAATTGAGACTTCCAGCTAAAATAATCCTAAAGTGAGAGTGCACCATTAAAATGAAGTTTTGCAGCATTTGTCCTAAATTAAGGATGTGATGTTAATTTGCTCCAGTAAGCCTTCTCCATACTATTTTATTCCATCCCTCTGTCACCAGTCTCAAAATAGAGTTCAGCTAAAATTAATTTCTGAGTAACCCTTGGATGCTTTACCATAGCTAAACCAGCTGCAATTCCCACAGTTCCAAATCTAAGCTCAACTTCGTAAAATCTCCGAGAAACAGGCATAAGGACACCGGTGCATAAGGTTATGTAGACAAAAACACATATTTGCTTTATAGATCAAGCATTGCTGAATATTAGTTAATGCTATTAGTTCTACATATAATTTGAGAATCCATCCCATCCATGCCTACCTTTCAATGGGAGAGAATGTTCTAGAAGACTGGATGCTAAAAAATTTCTAGCAAAGTTATTTTTATAATTCGCCCACTTATCTGTGTCATTTAGTTAAAAAGCACGAGCAATGTGATGTGCCCTTTCTTTAGTGAGTCCGTTGGTGATTTATTTATTTATCATCAAGGAGGTTACCTTTTCAGTTCCTTCCTCTTTGAGACTGATAATGTCCAGGTCAAAATCCTTTCTCAAGCCATCGGACTTATTGAAGGTGATACGCCCAGTCAAGCCGTCCCACCGAGCCTGAGGACAGTTAGAGTATAGTGTTATTACATAGCAGTTACCCCGATCACAAGCCCATCAGCAGAGCAATGTCTCTGACTCATCCCAGGACCCAGTTACTCCGCTGTATCATGCATCCTAAGCGCTGATTTGGTTCGCTGACTTGAACGTGGACCACTTTGCTGTTTTATTAGCTCTCATTTACTGTACCGGCCCTAACGTTTAGACACAGTCAGCCGTGTGAGAGTGCACTCTAACTGGTCAGGAAACAAAGAATCATCTGTTCACTGAATAAAAAGAGTCCAAGGGGTCATAACATTCTGTTTTCCAAGGTCACTTTAAACCCCCTTTAAGCTACTGCCAAAAGGAAGTGCATCTTACCTCTTTCTTCCTCTGTGAAAAAGATATGGACAAACGACGCATCATTGACATCACTGGATATTTTAGGGTATTCATAATTTGTATCTCATTAAGAATTTTAGTTTCTTATGGCTACTATAGGCCATCAAAACTACCAGTTTCATATGCCTGCCTCAGTATGCAAAAAGATCGATTTTTGTGTGTAACCCAACACTTCCTGGCATCTCAGTCCCTTACCCCATAACATACCAATTTTCATTTTTGTTCTGTAGTCACCATTTCCTTAGTTTTAAGCCAAAGGCTGGCTTGGTGGAAATAAAAGCTACAAAATTAGCCATGGTGTTGAGGTTACCACAAATGCCTGGCATCTGAGCACAATTTGCCCAAAGCGTTGGTTGGTTCAGTTGAAATCTCTACTGTGATAAACGTTGGGATTAAGTTCATTGTAGACAATGAGCAGGCCTAACCCACCTCCTGATCGGTTTGGAAGGAGGCAGTTATTTTCATTAAGTTCTACAAGGTTTGGGGAAAGCTTTCTCCGGAAGGTCGCTTTTCTTTTGTGGAGGTCGTGTTGTGAATCAGTTTAGCCCATTGTGCAGAATTCATGGGTCTCTCTGAAAATGTAAAGAATCGGCAGCATTTACCTCTTGATGTAGCATATAGCTTGTAGCATGGTCTTAAAACCCAGTTTGGAAATCCAATTTTATTTGTATAGAGTGTGCCCATTGTGTTGCTTTGTTTGGATTCAGTTGCATTAGCTTTATTCTTGAACTTAGTGTTTGTTCCGACCACCGCAGAGTAATTTCCACTTCTTGCTTTTCTCCCTGCACACATCCAAGTGGCAAAAAGTTCCCTTTTCATGTTCTGACAATGCATCTTTCCCTGCCTCAAATATCTACAAAGACTCCCTGCCTGGGTTTTTACCAAGCTGTATCTTTTGACCTTCGAAGTCAGCACTGCCAACATTACGCATGTCTGCCTGTCTCCAATCCCTAGATAAGTTGTATTTGTATATATCCTTTGGACTTTTGGGCTAATTGCTGCTAAGAATTTATTAGTTACCAATTTAACTATTGATCAAGGTGAACATACATTTTTTGTGTGTGCCATACATAAGAACCATAAGGAACCCACATTCTGAAACAGGGCTGAACCATGTATAATTTAGATAATGACATACAATTATATTCTTCATAATCATAATTTTCTTGCCTTATGTAGATACATTGCTGAGGGCACAATTATAGTATACTTAACTGAAAACAATACTTATATAATTGTCCCTATTTTAGGAGAGAGCTTTAATATCTACCCTGTTAGATCTTTAGACAATTACCACTTAATAGCAACTAAGTCAAATAATGTGATTGCTTTCTTTTCCTTTGGGCATACCATCTAATGGACAAAAAAATAAGAATCAAAAACAGAGAGAAAAATAAAAAAAATGTTTCTTTAGCCATTATGACCTATTTTATGTCTTTTCTCAAGAAATTATTAGTTGTTAACTTTAAATATATATGTAACATATGCACATATACATGAGTTGGGTATGTAAATGTCTAACACCCAATTATAGGCTCTTAGAGTAGACAATTAGAAATACCAATTAATTAAAATGACTTTTTTGCTCATTTTTCCTAAAGGCAATTTAGATATGGAGAGGATACTAAATCCTTCCTTAAACTTTGCCCTGATGTGGTCACTCTCAGTTGCCATGGTGAATGCCTTGTGTCCCACAGAAAGGCAGCTACTTACTCGAGAGAACAATGTCCTCTTGTAGGAACACAGACTAGTAAGAACAATAGATTCAAACATTTTTCCCTTTGAATATTAGAAACTATTGTTTTTCTGAGGATTTGGGAATAGGAGGTTTATGGAGATCCCAAAGGTTAATGCTCCTCATTAAAACAAAGACAGAAAATACATCCTCTGCCCCACCCCTCATTGCTGGCATCACCAGGCCCGGCCAGAGGTCATTTCTTCCTATTAAAGGTGTTACTAAAACTTAACTGGAATTCACAACTAAGCCAAAAAGTTGGTATGATTTAAATTGATGCCAAGGAGAAATAATATTTTTTAGTTTAATATTATATGTTTCATATCAGCAGGCTAATTTGTAGATGTTCTATGTAATAAATCATTTGGGTACAAGAGTTATCATTTAACTGCTCGGTAGAGCATCAGGAATCCTTGTCTTTCCTGGCAGCTTCGGAAACAGTAATTTCTCTACAATCCTGTCGATTCACATGCAACTAATTTAAAAATATCCTTGGTGTTAGAGACTGTTCTACGAAGGCACTCAATACCCTTGCCCACTAGAGTGGGCTGTGTGGGTCATTGGCACTAATTAGAAACATCTTTTTGTATTTTCCCAAGTCCTAGGGCAAAGTCTAAACTGTAATAGCATCTAACAATGCCTAACCTCTGTCTGTATTGCTTTTCTCTTCTTCCCTTTCCTCCTTTGATTATGTGTTCTAAGTCTGAGCTTTGATCAAACCTGTCAGTTCAAAACTATTTTGGCTAACTCAAGGCTTGAATCATTTCTTCTCTGATATTGGGTTCAGAGACTAGTCTCAGCTCACCAGTCACCCTGTGATGGTTCAGAGAGCATTGAGTGTCTCAGGAGCTTCTGATTTGACACACAGCCACGTGTATGCAGTACTGGGTATGTGTCTGCTGAGATAGCCTTAAGAAAATAAACAGGAGGTGTGTGTGCGTGTGTGTGTGTGTGTGTGTGTGTGTGCGCGCGCGCGCGCGCACGCGAGCACTCTCCATAGAGAGCAGGGATGATCAGGAACCTGGCACTTTGTTAGTTGGTTGGTGATCTATCATGTAAATACAAAGGCTACAGTCTTAAGATATGCCTGTGGGTGCAGTGGTGGCACAAATGTTCTGAGGGTAACTAAGAGCTTCCTGATCTGATGCCTACTCCACAGGAGGAAAGACAAGCTTACTATTGTAAATCTGGCCAAGAACTTCTGTCTGGAGAGTTAATAGGCCCCAGAGGTCGATCTATCATTATTCTGCAAAATAGACTTAGTATCAAACTTTCCTTTAAATTCAGATCTCTATGTCCAGCTCTCAGACCTCATTAGAGAATTATTATTGAAGCGGATGGCAGTTGACACAGAAACTCATAAGTGGTCAAAGCACACAGAGTAAGTGACAGTGAATTGCTCAGTCCTAATGGGGACGCTAGTACTATATCTTCTTCCCTCAAAGCTCAGGAAACATTATAGAAGAGGGAGCAGAAAGATTGTAAGAGCTGGAGTTTGACCAGGGCTGTTGTATTGTGAAATATTGTTTTCTGCACATGAAAGATCTGATTTACAAACTCACAGTGGCTATAATGCATGCCAGGGCTTGCCCAAGATAAAGTCAGTCAATATTCTGGCATAGAAGGGATAAGGGCATGCAAAGCCCCACCCTTAGCTGGGGAGCTATTGACAGTTGTTGGCTAGTCATAAGAAGAGTAGGAAGAGTCAATCTTCATTCAAAGTTAGTCAGCCATGCTAAAATGGATGGCCACATACTTATGAGTATATGGTAAGCACCAACTAGACTCAGTGGGTTAATTTCTTTTCTTTTTTTTTTTTTTTTTTTTTTTTTTTTTTTTTTTTTTTTTGGTTTCTCGAGACAGGGTTTCCCTGTAGTTTCTAGAGCCTGTCCTGGAACTAGCTCTTGTAGACCAGGCTGGCATCGAACTCAGAGATCCGCCTGCCTCTGCCTCCCGAGTGCTGGGATTAAAGGTGTGCGCCACCACCGCCCGGCCTGGGTTAATTTCTTAAAAGAATGACATAAAGTTTGGAGGAATAGGGCCATATTTAGGAGGAAGTAGGGGGAGAATATACAGATGACTAGGATAAAAATATATTATATGCATGTATGGCATTCTCAAGAGTATTAATAAAAATGTACTTGAAATATCACAGAAATTGTTACCCCAGAATCATTTATGCAAAGATGTACATCCAGGTAATCAATGTGCATTTTGATCACACAGAATTGTTTCTTAAAAATTCGCCAATAAAATATTATTTGCCTTTCCTTTAATTCTTTTGGTGTGAATTATATAGATCAAGCACACTAATATTTCGTTTTTTTTCCTGATGGAAGGCATACCTTCCATTTGAATTGTCATAAATTTGATTTGAATTTGATTGTCATAAATTTCTTGTACTTGTCTACTGATTAGATTGGCTAATATTGCCACACAATATTAAAAATGAAGACTTAAGCTTATGTATGCAATCTATTGGGTTAAGATTAGGACAGAAGTTTGTATCAATACTATTTATACTCTGTGACAGATCCTTTTAAACTTAATTTTCAAGTTTCTGATTGATCATCAGATCTTGACATATTATTAAATAAAGCTTAATTGTGGATAATTGTTGGCTATCTAGATAATTGTTTAGTGAAATATGCTGACAAGTTTATTCTTATGTGCACATGTAGATCCATACATATACATACATATATATATATTTTATGTTATAAATAATGTGCTGATTTGGGTCATGCTAATTCACATGCTTATCTTTCTTACTTTTAAGACGTCATAAAAGGCTTGCGTGCATCTCAGGAGTTGCATTATGCATACACATGTGTGTAAGGTGATGAATGAGTTGTACTTTCAATGGTGAAAAGATACATTAGGTTCCAAATCATGAACAAATACAAGTACTGGAAGAGCACAAGTGTGTATAAGATATGGAATTTGATGAAATAAAATATTGTGACCTCAAAGTTTAATACCCATGCACAATCTACGTAGGTGCAAAGAAATGTGTTGAAATTTTGTCAAAACTTAGTTTTTAAAGTTTATTAATAAGATGTACAATTTAAGATCTGTGATATTTTCCTCCCATACATTCCAAAATATGAAATTTGAATTTATTCCCATTCAAAAATGATGATTGACCTTAGAGTATCTTTCTGGTCTCAACAAGATTACATAAAACTAGTGACTTATCTTCTTTGTTATCTACTCTATCAGGACTCCATCCCCACCACCAACCAGTGGTTTTTATTTTATTCTCTTGTTTGAGAATGCAGTTTAGAAAGTGCTTTTGACAATGGATTTGGATCTTAGACTCTCAAGGGAAAGATGGGGCTGGTACTCTGACCTCCTGGTACACTAGGTGGTTATTTGTATAGTTTAGCTTTGATACTTAAGGTACTATCATTATGACAGATGTTCTCATATTACATATGGACATATGCTTATATGGTCTTCCATTGGACATATATGGAGAACTTTGTGTGATGTATCACTACTTTGATATTTGAGAACAAATCTCATTTAATCAAAGATTACAAACCTATTGACAAGGACCAAGTATTCAAATATGGAACTAAGGTCTAGAAAACCACTTTAAAGAACTGTTTTCTCATTTGTTCTATGGTTTGCAAGATTCCAGACTTATCAGCAGTAAGGAAATTTGTTTTTCTGGCAAGCCAGGAAATCTCCCAGGTTTTCAGCACCTTGAAGAAAGCTAAACCCACTAAACTGTGTAGACACGCATAAGGATACTATACAGATGCAGGTCTTGAACTATTGAGTGAATAATACTGTCCCTCTTCCAATGCCCATGTGCCAATCCTGTAAGCTAGACTATGTCCAAGAGATGCGATATGACTAAGTTAAGAATGTGGACATGGAAGGATCACCTGAGTTACCTGACTCTGCCCCATGTAACCACGAAGCCCTATTCAGGAGAAGGGGCTAACCCATGGCAGATGAAATGGCAATAGTTGAGGAAGTCAGAGAGAGGTTTGAAAGACGCAAGTCAGAGGCAAATCTCTACAAGACTCAGGGAATGTCTCCCAAAGCTGAGAAGGGTGAAGGGATTTAATTTTCCTTATAGGCCCCAGAAGAAATCAGGCTTACAACCTTTGAGTTTAGCCCCATGAGACTTGTCAGATTTCTGACTTCCAGAATTGTAAAAGAATTAAGTTGTGTAGCCCTGAGATGGTTCAGTGGGTAAGGCACTTAAGCTAAGCCCAAGACTTGGGTTCAAAACCTGGGGAAAACATACTGAAAGGAGAGAACAACTCAAGCCTAGTGTCCTGTGGCCTGCACATGCACTCTGGGGCAAGTGTGTGCCTGCAGACATGCACATACACACACTCTCTCACCCACACTCACATACACATTCACACACACACACACACACACACACACACACACACTTGATGGAGGAGGGTCATCTGTCTATGTGTTACTTTCATTGGTTAATAAAGAAACTGCCTTGGCCCTTTAATATGACAGAAAATTAGGTAGGCGGAGTAGACAGAACAGAATGCTGGGAAGAAGGGAAGTGAGGCAGACACCATAGCTCTCCTCTCTGAGATGGACGCAGGTTAAGATCTTTCCCGGTAAGCTACCACCTTGTGGTGCTACACAGATTACTAAATATGGGTTAAAGCAAGATGTGAGAATTAGCCAATAAGAGGCTGAAACTAATGGGCCAGGCAGTGTTTAAATGAATATAGTTTTCATGTAATTATTTTGGGTAAGCAGCCGGAAGCCGGGTGGTGGGAAGCGGCCCACTGCTCCTTCTACACACACTCACACAATACTCACACACACACAACACACTCCCAAAACACACTCACACACATACTAACACATATACATCACACTTACACACTCATGCACTCACTTACACACACAACACAGTCACACAACTTACACACTCACACACTATTCACACACACACTCAGACACAGATAAATAAATAAGTATAAGGATAAACTTGAGTTGCATCAAACCAAAGAGTTTGTGATAATTTATTTAAACATGAACAAGACCTTTAAACGCCTTGTAATAAAAGAATCAGTGAAAATAACAAAACTCATTTCTGGAAAAGAGAGACTCTTGAAAATAAAGCCAAATACTAATTTGAAAATTTTCTCATAAAAATTACTTGTGAACTCAGTTGCTGCTTGAGGCAGTGGCTCTGACTTTGCCAGCTAGTCTCCAGTAGAATATGTAATTAATTAACATTTTCTTACTCCCCCCACGTAAATCAATCAAGCCCCAAATCAGTGACAACAGACTTCCGCAGTATGAACAGTTTTCTGACATTATTTATGGTGTAATCACAGACTGGTGAATTACCTCAATCTTGACAGTCAAACAAACGGATGACTTTGTGTTCCCCTAGTGCCCTATCACTAACAGCCTCATGTATGAATGAACGATTTAATTCTAGAAGCTTCTACTTTTGTTGCTGTAGTAGTATTTCCTGTTGTATTTTCCCAAGACTATGGAATTACATGTTAACTAGTATTTTCTTTTGTTCAACAGAAATGCAAGTAATTCATGACCGTTAAAGGTTGCCCTGTAGAACAAGAACACATTTCTGACTCCAGCTCACCAGGGTTATTTCAGATATCTTCTGGTGGAGATGCTGTTACCATTGTTCCTCTGTGAGCCAGCCTTAGTGACTGGGTGCTCATATCACTAAGATTTGGAGTGTGCCTTGGGTTGCCTGAGACTCATACTGATACCATCTGGAGATGTGAAGGAATGTACATGTGTCATCTCATGTGACCTTTACGGTAGCTGAGGTAGTACCTCATGTCCTCCCAGGCTATCTCATGTGACCTTTACGGTAGCTGAGGCAGTACTTCATGCCATCCCAGGCTCTTCAAGAGGACAAATCCTACAGTCATTAATAATCCCTGGATTATTAATGTGTGCCTTCCCTTTGTCACACTGCATCCTCAGGGCGAGGTCATGAGAAAACCATGGGGCAAGGGCACTTTTCTAACTTTATACTGTTGCTGTGGACTTTGTATATGCAATGAGGAAAGAGCACACTCTAACCCAAAATGAAGTAGAAATGAAAGAATACTCGGGCGTCATGACTACAACGCTGAATTTCACTAGCTCCGTGGCTTGTTTCATATCTGAGTTGCCCAGAAAGACTCATCTTAACTCTCAAGAAATCATTCAGAGAGAAAATAAAACTTAGGTTTTGGCTTCTAGGATCTCATTTCTTTGCTTTCTCTAGTATAGAGCAGCCTGTCCTCAAAGCCGAGGTCACAAAACTAGATGGAGTTATCTGCAGGAGGAGAATCTAAAGCAAGCCCTATAGGGCAGCCCTTTCCCTTCCGGTCTTGAGTCTGGTCAGCTGGACTTCTAATTGCCACTTGAGTCTGGTCAGCAAAGGCTTCTAATTGCCACTGCAAAGGGAAATTCTTGAAAATGTGTCTGAACTCTTGAACTTACATGCCATTGTGGTCGAAATACTTCTGGTTTGCTGCCGGGCTGCCTCTCAGTGCCCTTATCGCCCTTCTGCTTGAGAACCTGTAGGTAAAACACGGCTCACGACAGACGTGCACTCTGGGATTTGGGCTTTGAGTCATGAGCGTCAGCTGAAAAGCTTTTTCCTGTAAACACTGGTGGCTTTCACTGACTTAAGATTTTAACTATAAGGCTAAAAAGCACATTTTAAAGTTCTTTCTTGCCACATGAGGCTGCTCCCATTAAAATGTCCTCTGTATATACCCCACACAGTCTTTTTCCCCTGCCTTTATTTTGACAGGTTCAAAATAGCTTTTCTCTTTTATTCTGAGATGTCAATATTGCCCTGACTTTTGCAAGGCACAGCAGATTCATGCTATGGCCAAATCATTTTAAAAAGGCTATGTGGAAAATTAGGAAGTTTTCAGATAAAAACCGAGGGATTTAGTAAAACAACAGATGGATAAACTCCTGTTGGCTGCAAATCGGACCACTCCAGTCACACTGCACTGAAAAATTAAAAATCAACAACAGCAACAGCAAAGTTCCTAGGAGGCAGCTAATTGATCGTCTCAGTTTGTTCATAAACAAAGCTTTGTCATAAACCTGGCGTTGTAAACAAGGTGCTCGCTGATGTAATGACAACTCACTTGAGGTGCGAAACATGGAGCAGGAGCAAGGCATTTTGGGGGGAGAGTGACTTTAGTATCAATTGATGTGAGTTCAAATTTTGACCCTTCTTTTGATTAGCTAGTGGCTGTGGGCGAAGTGCTTCGATCTTCACTTGCAAAAGTGAGTACTATTTACATATGGTACTGTAAAGATTAAAAATATGCAATGTTTTTTTGGTAGTAATCCTTACCAATGGATTACTAGCCTGGAAGCTCAACAGAAACACAGTTTTCTTATTTCCTTGCTTGTTTGCCCTTACTGATGTCTGGTAACCTGTAGAGAAGCTCTCAGCGGACTTTCCTCCATTTCCAAGCCTTTTTTCCTACTGCCCATGAGGCAAATGCAGAGGGCCCTCCGGGATCATCAGTTACGTTAATAGAGTGACTTCCATTTCTAAGTGTGCATGTTACACACACTTGATTGAGGGGAAATCCAAGGATCAGAAGCTTCTTTATAAGCATTTTCGTTCAGTTTGATGAAGGTAGTCCTCACAGTACACACTGAGTACCACTGAAACTTGTCTTGAAACTTGGCAACTCCACAGACCTGATATTCTTTGACTGTGTGACTGTGTTTGTATAACCATGACAACAAAGAGTTATCAATCAGATAACAAAGAGTTACCAATCAGAAGCATTTTGATGATTAATGTCCTCCTCCATTTCTCCTTTCCTTTTTCTATATCTTGTTATATCTATCTATCTACTTACCTATCTTCTATCTATCTATCTATCTATCTATCTATCTATCTATCTATCTTTCTTTCTTTCTTTCTTTCTTTCTTTCTTTCTTTCTTTCTTTCTTTCTTTCTATCTTTCTATCTATCTATCATCTGTCTGTCTGTCTGTCTATCTCTCTGTCTATCTATCTATGTACCTACCTACCTACCTACCTAGCGAATACATAGTTGAGAAGTAAATAGTAGCATTGGTTATGAAATTGTTATATTCTGTAGTGTTATGTGGTAGTTATGTAGTGTTATGGAATTGAGAAAATCAGCTAAAGTTGGTATGATATGTGTTACATTTAGAAATTAGACAGTGAAATATCCACTGGCTTTTGACAGGGTTTGATGATTTTTATA